>NC_056745.1:369216267-369291267 GCF_019279795.1 Protopterus annectens
GTAGATGATAGCATAATAGAAGAGGTTCAACACCCGTATGCCTGCGAGGGACACACCCGTCTGGGCAGTTGTGTCCTGCAAAATGACAGTTATGGCACATGGCCTGTGAGTTCGGGAATGGAGGCTATATAATGTGTGTAGTGGTGTCAGACATCAATTTGTTGTATCAGTAACAGCCACATGTAATAAAAAACAGTATTATCAATTATAATGCTACATGAATAACCTTAACGTATGCAAACCATGGAAGTCGTCTCTTTACTACTGGCTGTGGGTATGTGTTGCCTTGACACATGTGATAGCTCTACATATAGGGTCTATAGGGCCACCACCATTCTGAATGGCCAAAGTGGAACCTGCTCTGTAGAAATGTCAGATGCACCAGGGCAGAACATACCTACAGCCATGCATAGTACAGAAATATACATATCAAGAGAAATCAAAGCGTAGTCTAGCAGCAGTAAAGTTGCTTATGCTATTACATATGACATATCGATGTGTCAGGTATACAAGACCTGTAACAAGCAACCAGTACAGAAATGTACAACATGAGAATGTCCCCTAATCAGGACAGTTGCAATGGCTAGAGTATTGTCCATACCACTCATCTGTCCCTGAATGTCAGGTACGTCCCTGAGTTTGACTGAAAGTTTAACTCTGTCCTTCTTAATCCCTCCTAAAATTAGTGGCTGTTGAAGGAAAGGTGGTGAATTACACTTACTGACTAATGACAATAAGTAAGAGTTATAAACAACTGTTACTTCAGAATATGTGTATTAAGTCATATGCTCTGATTCTGTCAATGTTTCAAGTTAATAGGACTACTTATGTAAAAGTGTCCCTGATTTTTCTTGACCTGTCCCTGATTCTGTAGAAATGTGTCCCCAATTGGTGGAGTGGTCTGGTATTGTCACATGAGATATGCGTGATGAGGGACTGTCCCATGCAAAGTGGGAAAGATGTCACTCCTATAGTCTCCCGTCATGCAATCTGAAAGGTGGACAACGTGCAGTAGGTATGCGGTAGCATGACTCAGCGGACAGCTGCGTTAACAAGCTCAAGCCACATGTCAGCATTGCAGAGTATCGGTTCCCATGTATCAGGCAGATGGGAGCAGATCATATGAGGAACACGCATATAATATGATTATGTCACTGGACAGGCCGCCGAGTCTGTACAGTCAAACGCCTGCCGTTGCAAAATGGTTACACATACCCGATATTGTAGTCATGTAGTCTGATGTAATACGCATCACAAGGGATCGCACATACCCAGCGTGAGTGACAAATGTAAGCAGAAATGTCGGTGAGCGAGCGGCTGTAAGCATGTTTGTCTACCAGTATGCCAGTAGTGCACTGTCAAAGAAATGTGGAGTCTAAACGTGTATAAGGTGCTGTGACCAGAGGTCAGCAGGGCTTAACACTGTTCAAACCCACGCACAACTGCTCCCACCTGCTGGAATGTGCCTTACCCAGTCTGTATCCAAAGGCGTCGGCCTGTCCGCAAACAAAGAACCGCCCTATACACGTGATGGCAGAAGTACCCTGCGCACATAGCTCATGTGAATTAACAATAGACCATGGCATATGTACAGACAATAGACCACACACACACCATACAGCGCAGACATCCAACAGTATAGCAATGTACTGGCAGATATGTCTGGACCATTGGTGTATGCATACCTGGCCATCCTGTGTTTCAGTGTGTGAGCATGCCCAGTATGACTGTTATGCATGTTGTCAACCGACATTACCGTCATACCGTCATGTGTGTGAGCATGCCAAATATGGTCAACTGTATTGTATGTGTCACATGTCCAGATAGTACTGTATTGCTGACCCCTCCGTTCTACACAGACAGGTGTCATGCTGTGTCTGCAGGGTAGCTAATGGTCATGTGGCATTGACAGTTGCTACATGTCTGCATAGCGTGGGGGGACATCCAACCACAACCACAGTCCTACACAGCACCGTGGGTGGCGCACATGACTCTCACATGTATAGGTTTGATGGGATGCACAGCCAACAGTTGTTCACATCTGCCGCTACTGTACTGGTATGCCGGGTACTCCATGTCAGTGTGTGGACCTACCTAAATTGCTGGTTGGAGGGATACCAGGGTACGTCAGTTCCCAGCTTTAATTACCAGCACATTAGTGTTGGATGTCCTAGCTTAGACAACCTACATCAAACTGCCTGGCCTGCTGTCGTCTGTGTGTGTCTTAGGGGGTTGGGGTCATTCATTGGGCATATCCATAGGCCATTGTATATCATTTGTTTGTATTGGTCCACATCTTTCCAGCTGCATGGAATGTGTGTAGGCTGTACGGACACACATGATGGTCAGCCCATAATCTGCAGTGGGTTAGGACACCCTGTGTACTACAGGCTACCATTGTGACCCCTGTATGTGCTACAGAGGTCATGGTGCCACTATGGATGTGTACTGTCTGCTACCCTAACATTTGGCCACCACAGTCACTTGTATGCTCACATACATACCATAGCAATGGGTAGCTACACTTTCTAATACAACTGCCACTTGTTAGGTCAATAGACATACCCTGGGTGTGTTCCGGACTTGAGGACGGTGCTGGAGTGCTGCCTATGTCGGATGCACACAGTGCACCTCCTATACATAGCTGAGCACAGGTACTGTCATGTCTGGCATCCATTGTACTGTGTGCGGGTCAGAGAGGGGAAATCCGTGGGTACCTACTGTGTCAGTGCATATGCCTTGTGTTGCCTCTCTGCCAAGGGCAGGTTATACTGTGCACGGGCTTTCACCAACTGTGCCCTGCTCAGGTAGTTCCTTCACCAAGTCACATTGTGCCTGTACAGGCCTTGGCAGTGGTGTTTGGCTGTGTGGCTCTGCCCCATGCTGTTCCTGCTGCAACTGTTACTGCAGGATAAGATTGTGTAGCATAGCAAATACCATAACAACTTGTATGCATGTAGCTTGTAAATACTGCAGAGCTCCAACGGATGTGTCCGGATACCAGAACTGTGAACTGAGCATCCCAAACACATGCACAAGTATATGTCTTGCCTGTGCATCCGCCTCAGTATGGTGTGAGTGTTCAGGTGTGTGTGCATTGCTGATGGGTGTCATCATCCACGACACCAGTGTTTACCCAGCAACCCCCACTAGGAGACTGTAGGGGATGTCCATATTGGCATTGGTGTGCTACAGCTATGTCAGAAGCCATATATCGGACACATCATAGCTTCCAGGGCAGACAGCACACACATTCAATCTCATGCACTGGCCATCGCATATGGCCTAGCTGTTGGAGGGTATGCCCCTGCAGTGAATGCAGGCCCTACCCCGCTCATCGGGTGGTGCTACGATGTGTATGTGTGTGCAGGCTATAGCACCCAGTACCCCAGGGTAGTCATCCATGTGGTTGAACAAATGCATATTGCTGGTCTACTAATCACATGTGTTGAGGGCATGTACGTGCTCACTAGCATGTGTTGACATGGTGTCTGTGAACTGGTGCAATACTCTGGATGCAGACACTTGTGAGACACCCATGATATCCCCAGTTGTGCTGTGTGAGGTACCTGTGGCTAGTACACCTAGGCCAACACATACCATGGTATCCACTGTGATGTGTTTCCCTCGGCCTGTTTGATGTGTCAGGTGTGGCAGGCACAGGTCAACAAGCTGCTGTAGGTGGTCTCTGTCCACCCCATAGTGCTCCAACATCCCCAGCCCATGTAGCCCCTGGTAAGTCACCCTCGGTCTATAAAGTCTGATGTCACCCCAGTAAGGGTTGTTTGGCAGCATACACCTCTTCACTGCCCCAGCCTCCTGCACATGTTGGTATATGTTGCCTGCTGCAGCCTGTGTCATTTGGTTGGACTGTGTCGTGAAATGTCCCTGCAGGTATACACCAGTGGTGTAGAGTGCGGATGAAACCTGTGTGTATGCTGCTTGCTCGCATTAACGTACTGTTCAGGTGCAGGCTGGCCATGTCATCTGCTGATTGTGCTGATCAACACCTGTTTGTGCAGCCTGTACATCCTGACTACCCCACCACTGCTGTCATCCCTCCCAATGTCACCAGGCAGGTATAGACACACCCCTAGCTTAGGTGTGCTAAGGCAGGAGCATTCCCGAGGCACAATTCTGCAATATACGTACAGTATGCCTGACCCCCCCTCCCATGCTGTCAACTATATTCGAGACCTGCACCTGGCTGACTACACACATACACTCCAGGGACCAGCAGCACACCCTGGTGATAAATGTGATACACTATAGTCAACCTCATCTGCATAGTATAGTCTTCTAATGAATAGTTATATGACCCATACCGAACCTCCAAATTAATAACCACTGCTCAGTGTCGCTCAGATCCATATACAACTGGCAACAGGTGCCTTACTATCACCATATTCAATGTCCCATGGTCTTCCCAACAACAAAATAACCGGTGTCCACACAACTAAAACCCATGGCCCTGCACACTACAGACGATGTGCATTACCACCACGCCATGGCAGATATACATAGATCCCAGGTTATCACGTACAGATCATCCGGCACAAACATTCAATAGTGCTGATGTCCCCAGACATATATGTTCACATCTATGTCCACCTCTACATATATATTATTTGTATACATATATACATGGATATATATATATATATATATATATATATATATATATATATATATATATATATATATATATATATATATATATATACATACACACATATACATGTACACACATATGTAGATATGGCATTTATATCACAACAGCAGACCACATGACAGCAATGCATTAGACAGGAATGAAAAGGAAACTACATGTGCCTCCTGCATCATGTAGTGTTGTTACTATCAAGGCATGTGTGTTATGTTGCGTCACACGGGTCAGACCGTATCAAGGGTAAGAGTAGGGCTGCTGACAGTTACTCACCAGACCTATTGGCGAATGTATGTGATGACAACCCAGTGTCTTGGCAGAATATACGGGCTGTGGACACTATATAGGTCAGCAACAAAACACACTGAACACATCCTGCAGCTAGCCACCCACAGATACCAACGCATACGGTATAACTGCCAAACACACACACCTGCCATGCCTTAGCATCGAGCTCCTACCTGTCTAGTCTACCACACTACAGCATTATGCAGTAACAGAACGCACTACCGAGTTCCAGCATCACCGCACTCCCACAGGCATACATCTAGGTGAATTAAGTCATCCGCAAAGGCAAAGATGCAGATAGGGAATGTATGGGGAGTGAGCCATCTAAAAGCATTACTCTGTCCACAGGCAGCTGGAAACACACACACACAGACACACACTTGGCAGGGCTGGGAGTCGAACATACACCTAACTACCTTATCACACTACAGCATTACGCAGTTACAGAACGCGCTATCAAGATTACTGGTGCACAGCACTCCCAGAGGCATACTTCTAGGTGGATGACATCATCCACAAAGGCAAAGACACCAATAGGGAATGTATGTTGAGTGAGCCGTCTAAAAGCATTACTCTGTCCCCAGGCAGCTGGAAACACACACTTGGCAGGGCTGGGAGTCAAACATACACCTAATTACCTTATTACACTACAGCATTACGCAGTTACAGAATGTGCTATCGAGATTACTGGTACACAGCACTCCCAGAGGCATACTTTTAGGTGGATGACATCATCCGCAAAGGCAAAGATGCCGATAGGGAATGTATGTGGAGTGAGCCGTCTAAAAGCATTACTCTGTCCCCAGGCAGCTGGAAACACACACACACACACACACACACACACACACACACACACACACACACACACACACACACATACACACACAAACAGATAGGCACACACTTGGCAGGGCTGGGAGTCGAACATACACCTAACTACCTTATCACACTACAGCATTACACAGTTACAGAACGCGCTACCGAGATTACTGGAACACAGCACACCCAGAGGCATACTTCTAGGTGGATGACATCATCCGCAAAGGCAAAGACGCCAATAGGGAATATATAGAGTTTGAGCAGTCTAAAAGCATATTACTGTCCCAAGGTAGACGTAGACAAACATATGGCAGTGGTGTGAGCGGGACAACTGCCTATCTACAGAGCACTATTACAACACTACATAGATACGAGATGCACCACAGACAGTACACCCTTCAAGACAGTCAACCAGTGTGTTCAATGTCGGCATCAATCCTGACGTGGGGTATGGACATCTGTTGCCTGGATGACCACCATCGCTATACAGGATGACATTGGCCATGCCCATACACAGAGGCACATCACCGACACAAGGTGTCACTGGGCATGCTCACACACAGTATCACATGTCCGTTTGGAATGTACTGTGTGTCCATCTACACAACAGTGTACAGGGCATGCTCACACACTTAGTAGAAGCGAAGGGCTATCTTGCATTCACACAGATTCTAAACACGGAAAGGCACAATTTGGAATGTACTGTGTGTCCATCTGCACAACGGCGTACTGGGCATGCTCACGCACTTAGCAGTTGCAAAGGGCTGTCTTGCATGCACACGAATTCTAAACATGGAAGGGCAGAGTTTGGAATGTACTGTGTGTCCATCTACACAACGGCATACTGGGCATGCTCATGCACTTAGCAGTTGCAAAGGGCTGTCTTGCATGCACACGGATTCTAAACACGGAAGGGCACAGTTTGGAATGTACTGTGTGTCCATCTACACAATGGCATACTGGGCATGCTCATACACTTAGCAGTATCAAAGGGCTGTCTTGCATGCACACGGATTCTAAACACGTAAGGGCACAGTATGGTGTTACTGTCCCCACGTACATGAAGGCCACTCACATGTACTGACTAGTACACACTCAAGAGCCATCACAGATGTCTCAGGTGCAGATCACAGAGGTAAACGCCGCAGTCTACAATGTAGCCCTCAGACATCACCATGTCCTTGGACCAGCAACACACATCCATACATTACCACATCACCGTGTGACTCATGACCAGTGGACTGTACATACGTCTACAGGAACTGTGCCAACCTGGTTATGTACAGTGGTATCATTGCATTGCATACCACATGATGGAACCCTGTCAGTACATGTGTAGTCTACACATGTACTGACAGGGTTCCATCATGTGATATGCAATGCAATGATACCACTGTACACAACCAGGTCGGCTCTACACATAACAGGGGCCCTGGGTCTTACACAGCTGTGACAGATGACTGTTGCTGTACACCAAAGAACACACATGTTTGGATATGACATACATGTAATTGCAGTGGATATGTGCATGGACCACACACACACACACACACACACACACACACACACACACACAAAACACATATGTACATAGCATAACTTTTGCTGTCCTCCATGCAGTCAAGTGGCTACAGCAATCACACGTATGCACATTTAAGGTAGGTCCATGGCTGTTGAATGCTAACAATACATGAGGTGGCAATGTTGACCGAGGAAACATTCCCTCTGTACTAGTTACCCATGACACCCATCATATCATACAACAGTCCATGTGTTATGTATGTCATCACACATGTCCAACAATTGCAATGGATACAAACATGGCTACATGACAGGCATGTAGGACCAACACACATGTACATGTAGTGGTGTGCATGCAGCTACCATGCATGTGCAGTAGCTGATGTATGTAATTTATCTGTGAATAACTACAACATGCAGTTGCAATGCAGCCCCATCATTGACACCTGTATATGGAGAAATACTGACAGTACGGTAGGATGTACATCAGGTATGGATGGATGTGTGTACATAAAGTGGTGATCCACCTTTGCAGATGGATGTTTGCCGGGGACGGCTCACAGGTGTGTCACAAGCCATCCTACCATTACATGTGCAAACAGTACGCTATGTTACTGTTACTTGATGGTGAAGACATAAAACCTACACAGCGGTCGGGTGTTACTGACTGTAAGTCACTTGACACCTGTAACACTTACATCCTCCCATGTGCATATAGCAGCACAATTGCCAAAGGTAGCTTTGGTACACATAATGCGGCCAATACTGCTGCATGTCTGTCAGACGTATCATCATATAGCAGGTGTATCATTCACAATACTGCCATGTATGTTTGCTTGTGTGACCATATATGCCACATATGGTGGGAATACATCCCAGTTGTTACACATCCCTGTACACTGTTGTAGAGATCTGTACATACTGCAGTGTGGAAAGCATGACATAGGCAGGGGTGGTGTGTGTATCACACACATGTCAGCTATCTGTATGTGAATGACATTTGTGGACTCCACAGTGTGTGTGTGTGTGTGTGTGTGTGTGTGTGTGTGTGTGTGTGTGTGTGTGTGTGTGTGTGTGTGTGTATGTATGTATGGCTGTCTGGTGCATGGAGTGAGGGTGTATGCTACCATACAGAACAGACAGGATCCCTAACCCCTCATGGTGATGCAGTCTACTACCCTGTTGATGCCATCGGTCTCAGCCTTACTGGCTACCTGTACATGTTCATTCTCTGTGTCACGTCGTGTGGGTGCACAGTACTGTGATGGTGATTACCACATAGGCAGGGGTCCTCACCTCAACACTATCGAGTGTGCATCATAGTGTTGTTGACCCCGTGAGTGTGGGCATCTTATTGTGTGTTTCTGTGTATGTCTGTGTGTGTTCTCATCCTGCAATGTGACAGGGTATTACTGCTACACAGTGAGGCCTCATGCTATCAAGTGGCCTCTAACGGTATCATCAGCCAGACTGCTGTGTAAACCCCCCACACCATGTCAACATACCTGTGATGTGACCTGGTATGGATGTCACATCTCTAGCCACTGTAGCCTATTAAACAGCCCACATGCTTCTGGATCAGTAGATGTGTGGACATCTGTGGTATGGTAGCCTTTCTAACAGTCAGGTTGAGGCTACGTACAGCATGCTGGTATTGCCATACATGCCTGTGAGTACTCCACATTTACACATGGGAAACTGCAAACACTGCTACTTGATGGCACATGCAAGTAGACCATAAGGAGGGAACCAGGGCATCATTACCAACATGCTGTTACTGTTGTTACCAAAACACATACTGTGAACATATAACAATGCATTATAAACCTGTACTACATGGTATGTCTGGTACGTGTCAACAGTACACAACTAATGTAATATACACTTCTCTCACTATTCTGTTCACCCTGTGCATCAGACCATTTGAGCATGTCCCTGCACCGATGGTGTGGATGACAGGGATAGGGCACAGGCATCATCATATGCACATGGTGATAATGTTTGCCAGGAGCATAGGCTGCACCAGTGGATGACATCATGTGTGTGGGTAAGGGCCTGTGATCTGATTGGACATGTGTGGTCATTATGCATGTGGGTGTTGCGGTGCCCTACAGATGTTTTTGCTGTGTGCGTGTATGAGTGCACACAGTTCTGCCTTTTGCCAGGCCTACACAGGGGTATTATTGACAGCTCCAGATTGTACAGACCAGGATATACAGCTCACTTTGTCCGGCCATGACCACATGACCTGTGCCTGCCAGGGATTGCATGGGCACTACCAGGTAGAGGTACAGATTGGCTACTGTCTGATGACACATGTCCACTGGAATTGTGTCCCTGCTGGGAACATCCAGGGCCATGTCCATGTGGCCTGCTGTGTCCTGGTGTGGACAGCGCAGCACCAGCTGCACTGCTACTGCTACTGGCACTATGGGAGCGGGCATGTGAGGTGGCTCGTTCACGTTGACCTGCACTAGGTGGTGTAGCTGGCCTACGTCCACATGACCTATGCCTCAATCCTACCAGATTTTCCAGCACAGACAGCTCACGCTCACGGACTGCCATGCCATGGTCAAGGATTCCGACCATGTCACCCAATCGCCTGTCCAGAACATCAGCAATCTGCTGTTGAGCATTTGCCAATTCCTGGATGTTGTCATTTAGAGTACGGATAGCAGCCCTCTGAAGCCTCTGCCCTTCTCTGTTCTGCCATTCGGCACGTGCCTGTGCCGCCATTACAGTCTGGAACATGCGTCTGGTGACACCAGCTGCTGTGCTCTGTCCTGCAGGTGCATGTCTGCCAGAGGTCCTCCTACGAGCAGCACTGGCCACATGCCTATATGGCACATCTGCAGTCATTACACTGACACCATGGTGTGGAGAGACACCTTCTGTAGCCACCACACATTCCTGTTCAAAGCTAACACACGCTGACTGTCCTTCCTCTATGGCCAATGATGATGGGGTATGTGTTGGCATGAGAACTGTGTGCGGGGAAGAGGGGGACATAGCTGGGATGGCAACCATTGGAACAGATTCAGCCCCTGACGACCCTGCCTGTACCTCATGCATATGTTCATCACTGCTAGTATCTGTGGGGACACTAACATGAGACAGACCGCAGGAGGGTAACACACCTACATCACCTGTGAATGCAAAGAAAGACTCTACATTACAATAGACACACAGACACACACACACGCACACACGCACACACGCACACACACACACACACAGACACACACACAGACACACCATGCATGTGATTTGACAGACGGCATGCAGCATGCATGTGATACCGTGGATGGCATGCAGTTCAGACATTAATAGTGGTAGTTAGCATACCTCCCTGTGTTGAACACAACAGCAAGCAGGTGTCATATCAGTAGCCATGCAGTTCACACAATCATGGTAGTAAGCATGCATCCCTGTGATACACCATGTGGACCAGCACAGGTTAACAGTACACATGGCTGAAGTGACCTTGACATGTAATCTGCTGATGTGTGCATTGACATGCATACATGTCTGACACAATGGTGTCCTGACACATGTACAGCATTGTAATGGGTATCACATTGCAGTGTTGTCTGTATGCCCTACAAATAGAGTGCACGTTTAGCAAATGTGCATGAGCATGGAAGGGTAGTGTGAGGTGTCTACATTGCTATACAGTGTGAAGTACAGACACTGTGCCATTGCATGGCATCATGAGGCATTTATATTGCTATGCAGTGTGTAATATGCACACATTGCATAGCCATAACTGTGTGCATACACATGACATAACTGTGGATTGTGACCCACGTTGCTAAGGTGTATACACACCAAACCATGCTGTGTCATGTGACAGGTCACTGGAAGACCTACGGATGACACCCCTGCACAACTACTACAGAGTCTTAGCTGCCTGGCAACCATGTCCACACATGGCAGACTTGTCAATACACCATGTCCCACATGACATTGATGTACCACACACGTGAGGTGCATGGCTATCGGTGATGTCCTACAGCAGCAAGGGAAATGTACGGTATCTGTGGCCTGATGTGGTGTCAATGTCTGTGGAAGCTGTACAGGTGACTACTGTCATGCTATGACACAGTCGTGATGTTCAACACATCTTATATGGTCGACTTACGTGACACCTCCACTAGCTGTGCACAGGCTTTTAGGATGTCCAGTGTACCACATCAACTGTATAATCAGTCAACTAAGGCTATAGTTGGACCATGTGTGGACAATGTGCAACAGGGTGTATACACATCACATCTACTGTGTGGCTACATGTCTCTGGCCATCCTCTATGGCCTTGTGTGAACATGTGTTGGCCAAATGTTTGTGATGGCCGTCTATCTCACATGTCTGTGTAATCCCATATGACATACACCCATAGATGTCAGATATGTCACTGTCCACAGGGCTATGCAGACAACGGGTTGTATGTTTGGTATGTGGGGTACGTATTATGGGATAGTGTGACAATATTGCAGCCAGAACACTACATGCCTGGGTTATGTCAGATGGCACATCACAATGTGTTCACCCATTGCAGGGGCATATAACACAATGGTGACTCCTGTGGGCTGCCCATATCCCAGCTCACTGTGTGGTACTGCGCGTACCACACATGTGTTGTTCCAATGTATAGTACATATGCCTACATTGAACAACACCTCCACCGTTGTATGCACAGCTGTCCACACATGTAGGAATGACAGATACTGTGGTTTCATGTTGGTGTTTCATTTCGTTTGTATATATTGCACATGGGTAGCCAGTGTGAATGATGGGAGATGCGACCTGTATATCGTGACTGGACCATACATCATGTGTAGATGTGTTAACTGGCCACATGGCAAATAGATATATGCATTAACATGCCTGATACTGATGACAGTCTCACCTGCAATTGACTGATGTCTGTGCAGCATGCCAGAGGTATCTGTATAGGGGTGACACAGCAGTTTGAACATTATCCATGACTGTATGACAGTCACAGGGTGCACTGTGCATGTTAACACATTTGCCTGTACAATAGCATCAATAGCATATAGTATGCACATGTGTGCATACACAGGGTAGCATACTGTAGTATGCAGCATGTGTGTAAACATACCTTGTATATGATGTTACATTACATATTGTACAGTGACACATGCAACTAAATGGGATATAATAGTCATATGTGCAGTAGTGACTTACCAGGCAACTCCAGGCTCATTGGTTGGGAGACACCCACCTCCACGATGGCAGTTAGTGTTTGTGGATGCTGTTCTGAGCGTGTCCCCAGGCTGGCCAGTAGCTCCTCGGTGTATGTGAGTGGGGGCTGGGTTGGTGGTCCACCACCTGTTCCACCTTGTTCCCTGGAGATTGCAGTGGCATGCTGTTTCGCATGTCGTATCAAGTCAGTGAAGTGTCTACGCACCTGCTGGTAGGTGCAGTTATGGCCACCCACATCATTAACCCTCCTGTGAAGGTCCTGCCACAGGTCATCATGCTACTGGGCATGCTGTGGCACATGGCTGAACAACACCTCATAGTTCTCATGGAGGTACAGGATGAGGACATCATCCTCCTGGCAGCTGTACGCTGGCAGGCGTGAACGAGGCATTATCTGGAAGATATAATGATGGTGACAGGCCACAGTATCACAGAGATGTACAGAGATACAGCTGCACATACATTTGTATTAATTCTAGTACATCTGCACAGTTATCTTTGCAAATCATCATGACACTGACATGACTGACATGTTTGTGTCACACGCATGTAACACCCGTTATGCATTGGATGTCATCACCATATATGTGTGTCACCTCATTACATTGTTCATACTCCATGTGAATGCTGTCTTGATGTGGGCATGTCTGTTTGCCTGTACTGGTGTTCTTACCTATCAGCACATGCCTGGATGTGTCCACAGTGATGCTGTTGACCTTGATGCTGTGTATATGTCACATATCAACACATACACTGCCTTAATGGACATGAGCAGTGACAATGCACACATATGCACAGGACCTTTACATGCGTGTGTTTTGCCATATACATCTATACGGCACTGTACAGCAGTTCAACATCCTGTCATGGATCGCCTGTGTTGCACATGTGATAGACATGGGACAATGGCTAACCGCACGTCATTCGCAGGGATGGTTATCAACTATAGCATGTACGAGCAAGGTTTCCTAGCTGTATCTGACAGCCATTTTGCCACCACAAGATGCATCAGTGCCACATTACTGATCCAGACAGTTAATAATACATCTACCATGCGGTCATCACACCATGTATGACAGAGATGATATGTGCAGCTTTGATGGACAGGGTTGCATGGTATGGCGGGAGTATGTAACATGTATGGCACTGGGATCTGTCCAGCAGGTGGCGATCCTTGTAGTAGGATGGTGGCTGTCCATGATGTATGTCTTTCAGATCAGGATATGTATGTGTAGCATGTCCAACATCACAGTGTAGCACATGTCTTTATGCAAGGTAGCCAGCATGCTGCATAGTGGTGGTGAGGATTGTGAAGGCTGATATCGTCCATCCACGCATGGCCACTACCTCTTATAGGTGATATGTGATCCGATATTGGTCACCCGAGTGCTGAGTATGCCTGTCCAATGATCTCCCTGCTCATGGATGGCACCCTGTCATGACATGGGTGCCTCATATGACTACCTAATAGGCCTGCAGATGTCACCAACTCAGGGAGGTGAACTGCCCAGCACCATCCCTTACAGTGTCCATAATGTTGACCGCTGCCTAGGTGGTAGTTAATGAGTACAGGGTTATTCACCTAGTGGTGACAATGCTATTATCAGCTGTCAGATTGTGCACATATGTCACATACCTCACCCACAAAGTCCATTTTTATGTTGTCCACAACACCGAGACAGCTATTGCACCTAGGTCATGGCCATTCACATCCTTACAAACACAGATGCCTCCCATTTGTCTGTGTGGTATGGGCTACAATGAGGGGGGAGTACAAAACATTAACCCTGTTTTACTGTAGCTGCCACTGGTGTGATATGCACATGTCACTCTGACACCTTTTGTAGTGTTGATTCTGTCAACAGGCCACTGGTAGAACACTCCTGTGACATACGAAGGTACATCTAGTATAGTCAGTGTAGCTGGAACACGGTATGGGTGATGATGTCGTATGACCTGTCAAAGGTATGCTATGCAGTGTGAAATCATCCATACTGTCATCTACGTCTGTACTGCTAACATCTACGTTGATAAAGGTTCATAGACTTGCAGACCATACTCAGCAAGGTAATAGTGCAGTGCCTCCAATTATGACTGTCGTCTCCACTTGTGGGTTGCAGTGGGTTGATATTATCCAACACCCTATCTGTATTGCATATTCCTGCTCAGCACTTGTTCAGAACTTGTGAGCACTTCATGAGCTACTAATTACTATAGCACCCATTCCAACTCATTTCTTACAAGTACACTGTCTGTCCTTACATTTCCAGCTTGCTTACAGTATAACAGCTGTTGTACACACGTAACTCACATATCTTGTGAGACATGGTTGAATATACAGGCATATCCAGCTGTCACGTACCAGTGCTATTGCCTGTCTATATGATGAATATGGTGAACATGTGGCAATAGAGCAATTGTCTCATGTACACAGTCAATGCTCACTTCCCAACATACGACACTACAGCCTGTGGGAGATGCACATATGTAGCCATGCTGGGGGTAATGCTCTCACCAACCCAGACTGACCCTGACATTCATGTGGGGACGTGTAACATTTGCAACACACCCCACTCATCACATAGTCTCACAAGATCTCCACCACCACAGGCCACACATAGTATGAGTACGACATTTGCAGAACCTCTCCATACTCTGTGTAGGCACCAGAGGCAGCCCCATCACCAAACACAACAATTACTTATAGCCCACAGACTCATGTGTGCCCATCAAATACAGCCAATAGGGTGTTATAACATACCCAACACACCAGTCATAGGTGACTCTGTAGGCGGTCACACTGATGTCCCACTCAGCAGGCTACAAAAGGCATTAGTCGCTTACATCTAGCCATTGGGTAACTGGTTCTACAACATAGCCTATGCACCCATGCCACACCTCACCAGGTACAATTTGACTATCATTCTCCATGTTAGTGTGACTGCCCTGAGATGTAACTTCCCAGATCACATGTGCAGGGACATGCAATAGCTCTCCGGTCTTGTAGCCCGGAAGGTATCGGCCAAGCCCTGGGGAGCATTCTGCATTCATCCAGACTAGATACCACTGTACAACAACTGACTGTTTCACTTCAACAGTTGCCTATGCTTCTGCTGTCATTCCACAGGCATCCAGTATCTGTCCGCTTTGAATGACATGGTCAACAAAACACGATGCTTTGGCACAGATGACCTGCACCTGTCAGCCCTGGGAGTACAGATAACATGTAAGGCTGTTGCTGCTCCTATACTGCCTGTCTTGCACAGTTTACAATAACATTCATCACCAGAACGGGAACAGGCAAGCAAAACATGGGGTCATGTGACTCAATGCTTGTCATCATCTCTGACACACACAGGCAAGGCACTCCTTATAATGGACCACTTCAATGTCTCTGCAGTGACTGGGACCTGCCTCTAGGCTCCGCAGAGCACACCTGCACTGACAGGTTATACGCAGACCACACCTTTCAGTCATGTAACCTGGATCGGAACACCCACGGCTGAGGTGTGTCCATATTTCACTATGTTGTACACACTTCCTGGCTGGTTACTTAGCACAGTGCATCAGAGGTGATCCACGTGCAACTAACTGTGGCCAGAACTGCTATACACATTGTAACATGCTACGGATTCAACAACATACCCCCACGGTTACCGGCACTCATTTCTTGGTGTACTAGACAGTAGGGTTCAGACAGGTACTACTGATGTGCGACTGACACTACCCCACACTTTACTGGGATAGCTACTCATGTACTGACACATTATGCCAATGCTGTCCAGGATTCATAACCTCCACTCGGCTGGATCAACCCATACACACCACCACCAAGACCAACAATATCCTAGACATGGACATTACCAACATGTCACTGGTGTTCCACACCTGTGGTTATCCCCTCGTTGGTAGTTTCCGAACATATGCTAATCACCCTTGTTATCCACATCCCGGCACCACACCCTTCACGGCATACACAGTACAAGATTAGTACAACGCCTACTATAGACGTCCTATGACAGCAGTAGTAAACATCATGACACCCATGCAGAAGGACAATGCACATACAAACATTGAAACATACCCCAGTGCACTTCATTAGCACTTACACAACTGCATGGATCATGCTATTACAAACAGAGCCATGATGGTACCCACCAGATAACAGACGCCACTGTGGGGGTCCAGTCCCATGGACATAATGTACAACAAAAGGTGGAGGCTGTTGCAAAGCAGAGTACAATCCCATGGGTGGGGTAGCTCACTGGTCAGTCTTAGTACGGCTCCGGGATCCCTTATCACATCCTCCAAACCTAGCTACATAAACATTACTGCGACACATTCCAGGGTGTACCACAAAGCATTATGGAGGTATGTCAGTAGTCAATGGCAATACCCACATCTGCTCTGACATACGATGGTTACTCAGGAACATTACAGAACTGAGTGATGTTGGCAACATCCTGGCAGATGGGTTCAATGCTAACTTTACACCCTCTCACTCCCTACAGGGCCATAATCCATGCAGGAACATTGTGGGGTCCCTGCGGTCACAACTACACAGTTCCAACCTGCACTCACTAAGGCCTGGAACACAGACTCCATGTGACCGTCTAACATCCCAGGCTGTGATTTACACAAACCTCAGAACGACAAGTCTCCCCACTTGGCCCCCAGATTCACTAATAGCCTTGTATCAGATATTGTGAACCCTGAATGGCACACAGCAACAGTTATCACACTCCACACAGGTGGCGCCACAATGAACCAGAGGGACTATTGCCCTATACGCCTGATTGGACTGTTCTGCAAGGCTATGGGGCACATCATCATGAAAGTCATTCACAGAGACATTGGTGGGCTCCAGACCTTTGATGCCACCCAGGCTGGACTTGTTAGGGCCAGACCATGGCTCCTACACCTGGTGGACTCCTTTGATACAGTTACCAGGATAGTTGATGATGATAAGGGGGTCCACACAGCCTACATTGTCCTCTCATTGGCTTTCAGCACCATTCTCCATTCTGGTATTGACAACATACACATCCACCTGCACATTGACTCCTACATCTCAGGATGTTATGCAAAGTGGCTCACGGACAGGACTCACACAATGAGGGTAGCATACCATAGTACCTACTGTATTTCAGTTACACTTGGCATACCACAGTCCTCAGTCATAGGGCCCCTCATGTTCGGTATATGCTTCCCTGAGGTACAGGCTAGCACAGAGGGACTTTCCCTGACTAGGTTTCCAGACAACTGCATACAAGGCGCCATGATTGATCCACCAGTTGATACAGACTCCCTCCATAAGGGTGTCACTGTGACGGATACCTGATGTCAATAACATGGCCTCAAGCTGCATGACACATGGTGCATGAACATCCCCTTTGGATTACACCAATCACCCACTGACTATCACATAGGTGGTAGTCCCCTACATACATATGACATTATACGGGATGTTAGTACACACGTATGTAGCACCCACTCCTTTGATAACCATATTGCCAATGTGGCGTGGATATCCTTCTACGTGGCCACCCTTATCTGTACTGGGTTTGTAGCTGGAACAAAAGCACCCATTGTACCTCTAAACTCCTGACGTATACACACATTCAAGGGTACAACACCCCGTTTAGGGTGTACCTTACAGAACAGCAACGGCTTTATATGCCACAACATTAACACACCATGAGGATTATTGAGCTCCGAAGGTTAACGTATGCGGCAGAACTACGGACACCACGACTGTACACATTTGCATACTGCATACTCAGGGGTGACCTCTGCTGAACATACAGGGCCCATATCCACAACAATATTCATGGATATACTCCACATAAGCAACATAAGCAAAAGCCACTGAGATCAACATGCTCATGGATATGTGCACAAATGCAACGATGAGCGGGATGTTCTTGAGGGTTACATTCCCAAAACAGACACTCACCATGCTTTGGAACATGATTCCTATGTACATCATGCAGGGACACTCAGTAGCACTGTTTATGAGATACCTCACTTGGTGGATGGGAGACACACATGTACGCCAGGGATCACTGCAGTGGCTGTACTGTGCAGAGGTGCAGATAACACATGGCTCTGCTGTTCACAGACAGGACACTACCCTAGAGAGGTGCTGCCGGTGTAAACACTGTGGTTGGGCTTACACATAGACTTGCCAGACAGCATAGTACCTCACTATGAACGTGTGAAGCTATTACATGTCCTTTGTGCATGGTTAATTGAGTAGCTCTTCCATTTCGATTGGCTATCATACTGTTACAGTGTCCCATGACTACAAGCCATATGTATCCTGTTATTGTGTATTGTACATGCCAATAGATGATACCTTTTGTTTGCATGATTTAACTGTTATACTGTGTAGAATATCTCACATATCTACCTACAATACTGTACATTACACATATTTTACATATTTTCCCATAATGCAAAGCATACTTGCACAGCAGGACCACCTTAGGCATGTTATTGTCATTATATGCCCATACACATGCTTACTGTGACAGTATATCAACATATACTATCCCCTGCTATGGCACGTACTTGTTGGACATACCCTACCACTGACGGCGGGTGGTGTGGAATTGTTCTGTTTAAAGCCCTCATGTAGCATCCCTTGTGGTGTCTGTGATGTTTACCTTGTGGCCCACAGCAGGACACACAATTTCTACAAGTGTTACTATGCTCAGCAAGACATCACTACATAATACCTTTTCCCACTTTATGCATTGTGGACACTTTTAATTAATACAAAACAGGCTATACATACACTAACATACTGAGTGTTCTACATACCTTGTTAGCGTTCTGAACTTTCGTAAATATCTCTCTTACACCTTTACTGTTTAAACGGTTCTATGGTATGAGCATACGGTTTGAATGTCTGGCAAGTCATCCTTATATATGTCGATACCTGTAACATGTGGTTTCCTGCCCCCAATTGGTGTTCCTGAGTAAATTATTACATGCACATCAGCTGTGCAGCTACTCCATTCGCCAATTACACGGCAACAGTGGGGTATAATTGAATTCTCCACTTGGGCATTGCCCTTTTGCCCTACCTTCTGGGAGGCGGACTGTATGTGTTTTGTTGTGTGGAATTGCAACTGCTATTTGTAGAGACACGGATATTTTGGATTCATGTCCCCCGTGGATTGTGTGTGACGGTTAGAGTATGTGGTTCTACATGTGAGTGTACCTGTCATCTCAACCGTCTGATAAGGGACTATTGCAAACAAAACCTGTAACATCGCCGTCTGTTCCATTATACAACAGCTATGATTTCACATGGCACCTTTACAAATGTGTCTCTCACAAGGTATGTTAATGCTTCTGCAGATGTAATTCAGTGAGTGGATGTTTGTGATGTTATTACAGTCTGTATTGCTATTGTTTCATGTGTGGGAGATGTAGGTGGGTGTACATAGCATATACAGGTTTGTGGGGACTGCATTTCTACTTATTCCATATATGTGTGTGGGCTCCTTCCCTAATTGAAGACCTATCAGTTAGTAGACTGAAACTATGGTTGTTACGGGCTTATACATTGGGCCATTGTTAATTGGTTTCTATATAGTATGCAGGTGAGGTTGATACTTCCATACCTCCAGAAATTCAGCGATATGTAAAGGAATGTTACTAAATGACAGCTGTCCCGTGTATTTCTGTCACAGATATTTGCACTCATTGCAGTTGTGCTGATGACTGAACCTCTTTGGCATGGGTTGCCACCTTTTCAAATGGCCATAGTGGGACATTTGCAGGACACACATCAGTGTTTACAGGCCGACACATACCCATGGTCAGTACACAGGATAGCACATACTTTTATCCTGAATACATAACTTATTCTTGTAGCACTTTAGCTACTTATCATGTTTCATGTAACATTTCCGTTTTTTAGATACAGGCATAACTATTTAATGCAACTACTACATAATATATGGGACATAATTTGTCCTACAATCTCGGACATTTGCCCTTTTTAATATTTTTTGTCAGGACACGACTGCCCTGGGAGGGGCTGTCCCTCTTAAAGTGGGACAGGTGGTAACCGTATGCCTACGGCCAGCTATAACCACACCTACCGTAATGATCTAACTCCGAGTTAGCACTAACAGACACGCGATGCAAACGCACACACACACATTACAGTCCCACGGAAATGTACACGGCACCCTCAACACACACATACACAGACTACGGCAATCACAAACACAGTTGAACACAGTACCTACGTGGACCGCAACACCGGCAGTGATAACTAAATGTCCCTTTATATCGTGATAATATTACACGCGGTTCTAGTGTTCTGGTACTGTGTTCTTTCGGTCTTTCAGCCTCGTGATTACACGTGTCGGTATGTGACACATTCCATTGTTGGCAGTATCCTATTTATTTGTACCTCCATGGTTGTGCACATGTCGTTGACCTATCTACATATTTGCAGATATAGGTGAATCCGTATATATCAACATATATCTCTCTATCACCCTTTCTATCTCTATTATGTATATGTGTGTGTGTGTGTATATATATATATATATATATATATATATATATATATATATATATATATATATATATGGCAGAGAGTGACAGGCAGAATACACCTTTCATTGTGTACATGTCGGTGTATACTGTTACCTGGACTCCGCATGTTTGTGTTTGAACCTGTCACATTACACACCTGCCGTTGGTACATCTTGGGTAGCTTAGTGTTAGGTGATTGTGTACATGATACCCTGTTCAGTCTCAGCCTCTCCACAGGATCTGTGCCCATAGAATGGCACATGGCAACGGTGGTCCCGCTACACAAGGCTGGGGCCACAACTGACCCTGGAAATTACTGACCAATAAGCCTGACCAGTCTGATCTGTAAGGCTATGGAGCGAATCATTATGGAACTCATAAATGGAGATATTGGGAACCTCCAGTCGCTGGACCCCACACAGTTCAGCTTCACCAAGGGCAAATCATGCCTCCTGAACCTGGTGGATTTCTTTGAGACAGTTACTGAGGCTATAGATAAGGGAAAGGAGGTACACACAGCTTACCTTGACCTTGCTAAAGCATTTGACTGCATTCCCCATTCAGGTATTGTTGATAAGCTCACCAGCCTGGGCATAAACCCTTACGTCACAAGATGGATCGCAAAGTGGCTCTCAGACAGATCCCATAAAGTAAGAGTAGCTGGATCTATGTCTGAATCCAGACCAGTAATGAGTGGTGTGCCTCAGGGCTCTGTCCTGGGGCCCCTCCTGTTTGGCATATACTTCTCAGAAGTACAGGCAAGCACGGAAGGGTTGTGGCTGACTAAGTTTATGGACGACTGCAAACTGGGTGCTATAATAGAGTCTCCATCCGACATGGAGATCCTCCAGAAGGGCCTAAATGAAACTGATGCATGGTGTCAAAGCCATGGTCTCAAGCTAAATGCTAAAAAATGCGTAGTAATCCCCTTTGAAAAAACAGAGTACCCGCAAACTACAACATAGGAGGTAATCCCCTGAAATCTGAAGAAGAAATAAGGGATCTAGGGACCCAAGTAGATAGTCAGCTTTCCTTTGATAACCATGTTGCCAAAGTGGTTAGAAAATCCTTCTATGTGATCCATCTGATCATGAAAGGGTTCACATCAAGATCTAAGGATGTAATGGTGCCCCTCTACTCTTCCCTCATCAGACCCATTATTGAGTACAATGCTCCAATTGGAATGTACCTGGCTAGACATCTCCAGCAGCTGGAGAGACCACAGAGATACCTAACCAAGAGGTTTACTGGCCTCAAACAGTTGCCCTATGCAGCACGACTGAAAAAGCTAAGACTGCTCTCTGTTGCATACCGCTTTCTCAGAGGCGATCTCTGTCTAACTTACAGAGCCATGTCCAACCCAGAATTGTTGAACATGCTCCATCTTAGCAAAACCAAATCTATTCGAGCTACATGCTCTAGGGATATAAACCTCAACACAGCAATGAATAGAACATGCTGGAGGGATAGATTCCCTTCGCAGAGACTTCCCTTAATATGGAACAGGGTCCCAATCTACATAAGACAGAGCCCCTCACTATCACTCTTCAAGAGGAACCTTGATGAGTGGATGGGTAACAGAAAATTTCACATCGGGGATCACACCAACAGCACTACTAGATAGGGGCCAAGGGTACTAGCTGCTAGTACAAGGGTCTAGGGAACTACTAAAGGGGTGGTAAATACTGCACAATGTGGCTGGGCTAATATATGCCTTTGGGCAGATAGCCCAGTACCAACCTATGAACCTATAAACCTATGATTGCATGTTCTACTCCTGGCAGTGGTCATTTTACCCTTCAGAGCAGGCACTTTTAGTACAGGGGTGAATAATGCTGGTTTCACCTGTTCTGGACATCACTGACTGTGATCTGCGCAATATTCAGAGAAGCTTAGCCCTGTTTTGTGCATATCCGTATAGTCATATTTAAACAACGCTTACCAGCACTGGGCAATGCATATTCCCGCTAACATGTGCTAAACATGATCTGATGACCTGCATCCAACATGCATTATTCATGCCTTCGGGATTACATTACATCCCTTGCAGGATGTGGGACCGGGAACATGCACAACAGTCACTGCATTTACCACTTGGGCATCTGGGATTTGTACACGTGTTATGGCATTTTGTATGTGGACTGTACTATGGCTGTTACTCCATATTGCAAACAAATGGGCAACTCAGTTAGTTTACATATGGATGAGACCTATTAATGGTATGTCCAAGTGATGTTTAATGGATGTGCTCCAGCATTGGGTATGTATGTCACAGTGAGCCACACACTATAATGTGCTACACCTTCACACAACCGTAGGTGGAGCATGCTGGGGTGACAGATACCTGTCATGGGTACACGCCATGCTTTGCCACTACATCCATGATTACATTATATGGAGCCCCTCATTAATGCACCAGGGAATCCATGCAGAGTGTGTGGGGTACAGTGATTACACACATGGATCCCGCAATTGGCTCTGCTCCACTGAGCGACAGTTGGTTACTCGATGTGGTGGTGACAGCAGACACTGTTTGCCTCGATTGGTGAATGGCCTCTGACAATCGGGCGTGTACCTACCGATGTACCTAGGAACCTATATACACAGTACCAACATATGCTGATAGGTGCATGTACTGTTCAGGTGTTGACATTCCTTGTTCCAATAGCTGTTGTGTGTACAATGGTTGACGGCTGCCTATGTAGGATTCACACAGTAGGCCACCTATACATTACAATTTACAGGTGGTCGTGTGTGTGTGCCATCCATTTTACTGTGTGTGCAGGTGGAGAGGTGTGTCAGTCCATAGGGGCTTGCACTGTCAGAGTATGTGCTATACGTTCCCTCTTTGCCAAGGCATAGGCATATCGGGCATCCCTCCATCTGCCTACTGGGGCTGGCACAGGGTGTTCGTGGTCTGAATCCCTCTGTGCCTGTGATGGCCTTGGCAATTGCGGTGGGCTGTGAGGGCCTTCACCATTTTGTCCCTGCTGCAGCTGTTTCCACAGGATCATATTATGTAGCATGGCACATACTATGAGGATGTGGGCACACGTGCCTGAAGAGTACTGCAAGGCTCCACCAGATATGTCCAAGCAATGGAACCGTGATTTCAGCATCCTGAATACATGCTCTATGATGATTCTGGTTTGTGCGTGTGCCTCATTATGGTGTTCTTGCATTGGTGTGTGTATGCATTTCTGATGGGAGTCATCATCCACGGCTCCAGTGCATAGCCAGCATCCCCCACAAGGTGGCCATGTGGGATGTTCCCACTGACAAATACCTGATACAGCTGTGAGGCATACCAGATGTGGGAGTCATGGTAGCTTCCAGGGCTGCCAGCACACACATTGATGATAATGCCCTGGGCATTGCACATGACCTGGCAGTTGACGGAGTGGTATCCCTTACGGTTTATGTAGCGCCTACCATGCTCACTGGGTGGTGACTTGATATGTATGTTTGTGCAGTCTATCGCACCTAGTACCTCCGGGTAGTGTTCCACATGGTGGAAGAGATGCATATTGCTGGCCAACTCCTCCTGAGATCGGGGGAGGTATATATGCTCATTGGCATGTGGTAACATGGCATCCAGGAACTGGTGTAGTACCCTGGATGCTGATGCCTGTGAGATCCTCATTATATCTCCAGTTGGCCTTTGAAAGGTACCTGTGGCTAGTATTTGCAAGCTTACACATAACTTCGTGTCCACTGGTATGGGTTCCCCTCTGTTGTTTCTGGATCTCAGGCGTGGCCGACACAGCTCAACTATTTGCTGTAAGATGTCCCTGTCCACCCTGTAATGCTCTACTATCTCCAGATCATGTAGCCACTGTTAGGTTACCCTTGGTCTGAACACTCTTCTCCTCCTCCTGGGGCTGCGGTGGTTGTCAGCATCATCCTTCACAACACCGTCAGTCTCTAACATATGGTGATGAATCACAGCTATGGCAGCTCCAAACATGTATATTGTAAAAGTTCCCCGTTTGTTTACACCTATGGTGCAGTGTTTGGGAATACACAGGTGTGTGTGGGGTGCTTTCACGCTTTATACTATTGTTCTGTGAACACCGATGATGTCATAGGGTGTGTATGTACAATCGTAGCTACAGGGCATCTTATGTGTTTTACGACAGGAACTACTATTCTGGTGCCTTTGGTGTTGAATTACATTTGGCTGCCGTAGATTACCTCTTGCCCTTCCCTTTATATTTCTTCACGTTTCACCTCCCATTTTCTGGCATGCATCCAGCAGCCTACTTTCATTTGTACTTTCCTACACCTGGCTTATCTTGCGTAATGTGTTCTATGGCCGGTCTACTGCAGGTTTGCTTTGCTCTGCTATGACAGTTCTCTTTTCTTTGCAATCCGACACCTCCCCTATCCTGTTTTGCAGGTTTCTGAGAGCAGACTTGTCAGCTGCCGTCGACTGCCCGCTGTGAGTTAATAGGTGTTAATTGCTCAGTTGTACTCAATTACCCTACTGCATTTCCTTATTTTCTTCCCTGACCTTCCTGTTTGAGCTATGGTGCGGCACGCGTCCGCCATACGGGTTTCGGGCACGTTTTCCTCCCCGTACACATGCGCTTTCGGGCACCATATGTGCTCTCAGCTAAGCGATGCTATACCTACCTCCCCACCCCTGTCCTGCGGCTTTGCTTAGCAACGGCCAGGCTGGATTTGCATTGCTCCAATGTGCTTACAGCTACGGTAGCACACCCCACTACTGATGTCATGTATACCTCTAAGCCACTCCTCAGTGTTGTAGCACTGCACCGTATGGTACATCCTTAGTCCGGCGGGACGTTTGCGATTCACTATTACCTGCCTCATTTGCATGGCATTGACTACTAATTCCTAGTTATCGTGCCGAACACTGTCACAGACCCTTAGCAACCCTTGCAGCTTGGTTGTGGTGTACCATGCATACCATTGAGTATTAAGGTGAAATCATGATTTGTATTACATTGCGATTTTATGACATTTGCATATATTTTCTTTGTGTTCCTGTTTGCGCACACATGCCCTGCAGTTGTACTTTGCGTTACTGTGGACATGACATTAAATGTTGTTTTTTAGGTGTTGTGCATCTTTTCTTATGCCACTGGCTGTATATTTAGCCATTGGCATATGTCAACTTTGTAATACATGAGTCTGGTCCGCTTTCATAACTCCGATGTTCTGTTTGGAAAAATGTAAACCGTGTTTTTTGGTTTACATTTCTGTGGGCTTACGCTACGCATGCACCACTTCATGAATCGCTATTTACTTCATTTGCATGGTGCGACACTGTGCATGGGGTGATTAGCATACCTAAGCTGAGGGCTGTGCAGATCTGGTGTACACCGGTAGTACACGTGGAATTGGATCATACCTGAATCGCTCGGTGGCCATGTTTGGCATTATAGTGCCTACGCTACGCCTGTGCCTGGCACAAGCTTCATGAATCCCAGGGACTGTGTTGTTGGCTTTGATGAATATAGTAGCTTCTTCTTTTAAGTCATTAAAGGTTCTCATCTCATTGGCAAAAAGTGTTTTTATCTTGGCTGGAAAGGCCAGCTGTGCTTTAATGTTGTTTTGTTTCAACAGTTTTATTACTGACCAGACTTTTTCCTTTGTTCTAGTATTCTGGAAGAATAATCATTGTCAAACCTTATCAGGCTTTGATTGTATTTTAAGGGTGATTTTCTCCAAGCAGATTTTAATATTAGTTCCTTGTCCAGAAATGAAAGAAATTTTATAACTATGGATCTAGGTGGAGTATTTCTTGAGTTAAAAGCAGGTTTCCTCAGTGCTCTATGCACCCTTTCAATTCCAAATGAAAGTCCCTCTTTCAAGTATAAAAATTCAGGAATCCAGGTTGTTAAGAATGAAATAATGTTTTCTCCTTCAGTGTTTACAGGCAGAGCAAAGATCCTTATGTTGTTTCTCCTTTCCCTGTTTTCTAAGTCATCTATTTTGTTAAGCAGCCATGTATTCTGTTTAAGCAGAAATTCTTTATGGAATTCTTCCCCTTTGAGTCTCCCTTCAATGTCATTTAGAGGAGTCTCTATATTTGTTATTCTTGTATGGTGTTGCTGTCATAGTTCCTTAAGAGTATCAGTCTGTTTTTGAGAATTTAATTTGAGTTTTTTCTAAGTCATTTTTAGTCATCCATCTTTATAGTTCTTGTAAGGTAGATGCCATCAATTGCAGTTCTTTTTTCAAAGCAGCATCTGGATGAGAATTCATTGAGTCGTTCATATTCAGTGACTCAGTATATCTCCAAGTTACGTGACAGGAAAATTTTTGTATATCTCCACCAATATTGATATTTATATAATTTAGTAGTTTATCTATAGATTTCTGATGTTTTAAACTTGAAAATAATAAAATGTTCCTATATTATTATACTAGTTTATGGAGCTCTCAAAATTCACTGCTCTCAGTTGGCCATCTAGGCTCTGCCCCTACATTGCCTTTTTGAGTGTTAAGTAATTATTTTAAATATTGTTTTGCTCAGATGCTTTTTTCCAGTGTTGCCACAATTGATCCCCTTTCATGCACTTGCTCCTAAAGGGAGAATCAGCCAAGGGTATTTGTTTTCTTCAACATTTTCAGATTATCAGGACATGTCTGTGCTGAAGTGTGACAAGATTAAAATTATTATTTTATTTTTTTCATCTCAGTATTTTCATTTTTTTCATCTCATGTTTTTTCATCTCAATTGGCTAAAGATATGATGCTTTTGGCTGCTGCTATTGTTCCATCCTTCATGGATCCTCATGCAGTCTGTGGTGATAGCCTAACATAACCCCATCATTATGGTCCTCCCTGTGATGGACCCATAGGCTTAGTAGAGATATGTATTACCAGTGTACCATGAAGAAAGTTGGAGACATGTGGCCATCATATCTGCTGCCGCTTTTGGGGTAATTTGGGATTTTCCTAACCTATTCCAACTGTATGCTCAGAATGTGCTGCCTAGTGCCTAGGGTGGGGAATCTTGGGTCTGTGAGGGGCTGCCCTGATATACATGGTGACATTACTACGGCTTAAGCCCCCCATAATTGATCATGATGAAGTGTCTCTTAGCCTCCACTGGCTGCTCAAACTCTTGCACGTTGCTGAGCACTCAGCCCTCTGCTCTCCCTCACCTCCTGATAGAGGCGAGAAGGCACAGCCTCATCTTTCCTCCATCTTCCACTTAGCTGCCTCAGGTTCCAGGCTGCTAGCCAAACCATAACTATTTGAGTCACAGCCAGAGATTCATCCCTGTCTTCAAACTGAATTGACAACTAGGTTAAGAGCAATGGTTAATGTAGTAAACTGATTACATTGTGTGCAATACCATCTACAGTCAATAGCCTCTAACTGCAATAAGGTAGACATTTACCTAGATTCGGGAAAATATCTATGTGACATATCTTCTTCTTCTTCTTTCGGCTTTTTCCTAGTTAGGGGTCGCCACAGCAGATCACCTTGTCCGCACATTGATTGGCAGTGGAGTTTTACGGTGTCGAGTTGCCAGCCCGGCGCCCAACCTTCCACAGAAGGCACACTCACACGCACAACTAGGGCCAATTTTAGAGTGTCCAATCCACCTGCAGCATGTCTTTGGGATGTGGGAGGAAACCGGAGCACCCGGAGGAAACCCATGCGACGACAGGGAGGACATGCAGACTCCGCACAGAAGGCACCCCATCCGGGGATCGAACCGGAGAACCTCTTGCTGTGAGGCGGCAATGCTAACCACTGCACCACCGTGGCCGCCTTCATCTATGTGACATATAGGCTGGACTAAATCTTGGTTTTCCGAATTACCAAACAAAAAATCCTGTGTCACAGGTACTAAGAGCATTTTGTAGGATACCTGTGCTAATAGCATGAGCTCTATTGTAGAGATAGCATCTAGGAGAGATCTCATATCTTGTCTAAAGTTACATCTACAAGGTTGTGAAACAATTTGTATTTATTTAAGGAATAAAAACAGTCAGTTTACCTGGTTTTGCACTGCACAGTTCTTATTTAGACTGAATTCCCAAAAAATAATGAATTTATTTCTCAACTAGTTTCTGAAAGGCCAGTCTTTCAAGTATTTAACAGATGATATGGGAGGTGGGTTGGAATGAATACTATATTAACAACAAGTTTTGTGTGATTACCTAGACAGAGTCTAAAAAGCAACCAGGAAGGTGCCTTGACATTTTTTTGGAATTGTTCAAGTAATGTCCATGTTTACTTAAAAAAATCACCTCTTTATTCAGTCTTAATCATAGTCTATTATATAACAATAAAAGATGACTTACTTTAGTTTTTGAAGCAGTGACAGAAGATGGATGCATTGAAAATCTGTGATAAAAAACATCAGTGAGCTTAGATGCTTGTATAAAGTTAGATAGCACCATTTACAAGACATTGTCACAAGAATGAGAATTTTCAATTTTTATTATAGAAATTTCTTTGGATCAAATTATTGAAGTTGTGACCATCATTTCTTAGATCAAGGCCAAAACACTATTTTTTCTGTACATAGGTTCTATTACCTGAATTCACCTTTGCAGCAAGTAAAACACATTTTAATGAATATTATGTGGATGAAATCTTTTTTAAACTGGTCAAGAAATGGTTGTTGGTTGGGAAGCATCCAGTTGTTCGTTGAGTCAATCTACTTATGCAGGGCTTTTAAGAGCTGTTTAAGCTCTCTGTACAACAAGATTGTCACTCTGTTGGCCAACTTGGCTAAGCATACTTTAATACTGGCTGTGGTGTGCATGAAGTAATGTAATGGAGCAGTACACCACTGAGTTAAAAAAAAGAAGAAGAGTTAACTAATATTTTTAAATCTGTTGATGTTGCCTCAAGTGGTACATTGTTGAGCTTCTTACCTTTAGTGACAAGATCTTGGGTTTACTTCCATCAATGAGAGCTTTTAAATTAATATTTTTAACAATGATAATTATAGGTGTGATATGTAGACCCTTAAGACAAGTCACCAACAGTTATGGATTAGCAAGTTATTTAATAGCAGGGCTTTTGCAAGTCTCAGTATATTTTTACTCTGATATTTAAAACGTCATACTGTTCTGCGGTGGTAGTGCTGCGGTAGCATTGTCACCTCACAGTAAGACGCTGTGTGGTTCAATTCTCAGCTAGAGCGTCTTCTGCATGGAGACATGCATGAATGGGCGTACCTTCGTTGAAGGTTGTGCGTCAGGGCTGGTAACTCGGCACGTAAAAATCAACTACCAATCATTAGCGGACCGGAGTTCCGCTGTGGCGACCCCTAAACGGGAAAAGCCAAAAGACACAACAACATTTAAAAAGTCATACCCCTGGATTCAATAAAGTCTGTGCAAGAATAGCACTATTTTTGCAGGGAGAGGTTCGTGTCCCTATAGCACAGCAGCGCATTTTGCATATTCATGAAGGCAAGCTGCTGTTCAATTTATTCGAATATGAACTGTGAATGAGTGCAGGTGGTGTGTTGACATTGAACACTCCCCCTGCACTCAGAAAGTGCCATATGGCACTTTCTAAATTGATCTGGCATAATATTAGAGAATTACTCTAATATTATGCCAGTATGTCAGTGTCTGTGGATACTGAAATGAAATAAATTATCATTTCAGTGTCTATGGACACTGAAATAAACACAGTATCAAGAAAGCAATGCAGGGAATGTGTGACAGGTTCTGTGACACACACCCCCAGCATTGCCAAAGTGCCATATGACACCTCTGCAACCTGCTAAAGCAGAAAATGTGTGCAAATACGCAAATAATGGGGGATAAGTCCCTCAAAAGGGACATAACACACATATTGCCCACTAAACATAGAAAGTTGATAGAAAATAGGTCATGCATTAGCATGAATTACCAAAGAGTGATCATCATCTTCTTTCGGCTGTTCCCGTTAGGGGTCACCACAGCAGATCATCTGTTTCCATTTCTTCCTGTCCTCTGCATCATGCGCTTTCACACCAACTGCCTGCATGTCCTCTCTCACCACATCCATAAACCTTATCTTAGACCTTCCTCTTTTCCTCTTACCTGGCAGCTCCATCCTTAGCATCCTTTTCCCACTATACCCAGCATCCATCCTCAGCATGTGTCCAAACCAATGCAATCTCACCTCTCTTGCTTTGTCTCCAAACTGTCCAACCTGAGCTGACCCTCTAATATACTGAATCCTAATCCTGTCCATTCTAGACACACCCAGTGCAAATCTTAACATCTTTAACTCTGCCACATCCAGCTCTGACTCCTGCCTTTTCGTCAATGCTACTGTCTCCAACCCATATAACATAGCTGGTCTCACTACCCTCTTGTAGACCTTCCCTTTCACTCTTATTGGTACCCGTCTGTCAGAAATCACTCCTGACACTCTTCTCCACCCATTTCACCCTGCCTGTACTCTCTTCTTCACCTCTCTTCCACACTCACCATTACTCTGAACTGTTGATCCCAAGTACTTAAACTCATCTACCTTTACCAACTCTACTCCCTTCATCCTCACCATTCCTCTACCCTCCCTCTCATTTACACACATATATTCTGTTTTAGCCCTGCTGACCTTCGTTCCTCTCCTCTCTAAAGCATATCTCCACCTCTCCAGGGTCTCCTCAACCTGGTCCCTACTTTCACTACATATCACAATGTCATCTGCAAACATCATAGTCCACGGGGCCTCCTGTCTAATCTCATCTGTCAACCTGTCCATCACCACTGCAAATAAGAAAGGGCTCAGAGCTGATCCTTGATGTAATCTCACCACCACCTTAAACGTATCTGTCACTCCCACCGCAGTCCTCACCAATGTCACACTACCGTTGTACATATCCTGTACCACTCTTACATACTTCTCTGCCACTCCCGACTTCCTCATACAATACCACAACTCCTCTCTAGGCACCCTGTCATATGCTTTCTCTAATTCCACAAAGACACAATGCAACTCCTTCTGACCTTCTCTGTATTTCTCCAGCAACACTCCCAGAGCAAATATTGCATCTCTAGTGCTCTTTCCTGGAATGAAACCATACTGCTGATCACTAATCATCACCTCCCTTCTTAACCTAGCTTCCACTACTCTTTCCCATAACTTCAAGCTGTGACTGATCAGTTTTATCCCTCTGTAGTTACTGCAGCTCTGCACATCACCCTTATTCTTAAAGATAGGTACCAAAACACTTTCTCCACTCCTCAGGCATCCTCTGACTTTCCAAAATGTCATTAAACAATCTGGTTAAAAATTCCACTGCCATTTCTCCTAAGCACCTCCATGCTTCCACTGGTATGTCATCTGGGCCAACAGCCTTTCCATTCTTCATCCTCTTCATAGCTGTCCTTACTTCCTCCTTGCTAATCTGCTTCACTTCCTGATTCACTATCCCCACATCATCCAACCTTCTCTCTTTCTCTCATTCTCTTCATTCATCAGCCCTTCAAAGTACTCTTTCCATCTACTCAACACACTCTCCTCACTTGTGAGTACGTTTCCCTCACTGTCCTTTATCACCCTTACCTGCTGCACATTTTTCCCAGCTCTGTCCCTCTGTCTAGCCAATCAGTACAGGTCCTTTTCTCCCTCTTTAGTGTCCAATCTCTCATACAACTCTCTATATGGCTTATCCTTAGCCTTCGCCACCTCTCTTTTTGCCATGCGCCTCATCTCCTTATACTCATGCCTACTTTCTTCATCTCTTTGACAATCCCACTTCTTCTTCGCCAGCCTCTTCATCTGTATACTCTCCTGTACTTCCTCATTCCACCACCATGTCTCCTTGTCCTCCTTCCTCTGTCCAGATGTCACAGCAAGCACCTTCCTAGCAGTCTCCCTTACTAGCTCTGCTGTAGTTACCCAGCTATTCAGTAACTCTTCATTGCCTCCCAGTGCCTGTTTTAACTCTTCCCTGAACTCCACCTCACAATCACCCTTTTTTAACTTCCACCATTTAATCCTTGGCACTGCTTTCATACTCCTCCTCCGCTTCTTGATCACCAACATCATCCTGCAGACCACCATTCTATGCTGCTTAACTACACTTTCCCCAGTCACCACTTTACAGTCTCCAATCTCCTTCAGACTGACCCTCCTACATAGGATATAATCCACCTGTGTGCATCTTCCTCCACTCTTGTATGTCACCCTATGCTCCTCCCTCTTCTTAAAATATGTATTCACCACAGCCATGTCCATCCTTTTCGCAAAATCCACATTCATCTGACCTTCTGCATTCTCTCCTTAACACCATACCTACCCATCACTTCCTCATCCCCTCTGTTCACTTCACCAACATGCCCATTGAAGTCCGCTCCAATCACTAGTCTCTCACCCTTGGGTGCACTCACCACCACTTCATCCAACTCACTCCAAAATTTTTCTTTCTCATCCATTGCACACCCAACTTGTGGAGCATATGCACTAACAACATTCATCATTACACCATCAATTTCAAGCTTCATAAACATCACTTTATCAGACACAAGAGTAGAAGTCTGAAAGCAAATGTATGCCAATATTCCCTGACAGCAGTGCTTGTGGACAAAGGCACAAATAATGGGGGAAAAGCAGGAAAATGGGGACACCTATGAAAAAGTTTCCTCACTCACTTAGAAAGTTGATATAAAACAGGATATGTATTAGCAGGAGTCCCTGAAGGATAGAAGCCTGAAAGCCAAATGAATGCCATTGTTTCCCGACTGTAGTCCTTAATGACTTGTCAGAACACCACAAAACTCACTTATATAACATAATAATATAATAATAATATTATATATATTTTTTTAGGGTAAGGAATGTTTAAGCATAGCTAAGCAGTGTGCACATTATGGCCCACCACTTACTGTAGCTTAAACAGCCCATAGGAGATAAATACAAATATACAGGTGAAATTACCAAGGTAGTGTAGTGGTTAGAGTCCTGGCTTTACGTGCAGGCATTCACAGTTCCCATACCAAGACAGATAATTTATTTTTTTATGAGAAAGTAGTGTTAAAAATTTTTTTGTAAACTTAAATTATGTAGCAACTGTTTTTGTCAACCAGGGTAGTGTAGCTGGTGTACAATCTAAGTGTGAGTGCATATAACATGTGGAAACCACCCATGTGCACACAAGTGCCCCATACAATATAGTCACACCCCTTGCCAATGTAAGGAAAGCACATCGAGGGATGTCATGTAAAGTATATGATATACACTTAATAAAGAATCCAGTCCTCTGGTATATTTAAAAAATTAAAAGTGAGCAATGGTTAGCAATGCTCAGCTATGCTTAACAAGTGTAGCCATTGCTAAGCAACAAGTAGCTCAGCTAAGTTGTTTTGTGCCCAGTTAGATAGTGTTCAACAACATTTCCTTTAAGCAGTGTTAAAACCGACTCGGCAGATTTGCTCACTGCTTAGCAGAGATTAACCTTTTCAAAATGGTCCAATGACAGCAAAGGGAGGAAATATAGTGCTATTTAAATGAGGCAGGCAAGAATACAGCCATAACCAGTTGTAGCTGATCTTTGCAGGCACTATGGCAGGCATAGGTGAGGGTGTGTGCTTTTTGGCGCAGCACTGGGGCATCCAGGAGTCCAGGGTCATGGTTGGACTCCTAGTGAAAGACCATGAGGAGAGACTGCTGCAGGGCTCACAATATAAAGTGGAGGCCTGGGACTGTCTCACACATGATCTCACCAGTACTTCTAGCATCCCTCAAACTGGTGAGCAGGTCTGGTACCATTTCGCTGACCTCAAATGTAGGAAGAAGGAGCTCTTGGATCAGTGGATCCAAGACACATGAGCACAGAATGTCTCAGCAGTGTGTAAGTATCAGTATCAATTAGTGTTTAACAAAGTCCAGCCTGAGTATGTGATCGACAGGTATTCATAAATGTTTGTTTATCTCCCATACAGCTGCAGATGAGAGGGCTATGAACATGGACACCCATACAAACAGGTTGTTAAGGCTGCGCTGGGAGGCTGGTGAGTACAAATCTAGCTTGCAGTATATAGGAAAAATAATACAAAGGTGTAGATTGTCTACTGCCAGTAGGTAAAGTGTGTACTGTGTGTAATGAATAAATGGTGTTAGCTAGACTAATAATGATGTACAGGATATCCATTAATAAAAGTGTGAGTACCCTTTAATAAAATTACAAACACCAGACTGTTGTGTTTACTGTGGTATGTTGTGGTAGGAATATAAATGTGTAAAGGTTTTGCACAGCAACTATGGCTCTGACAGCATGAATTAAATGAGGCTCATCTCAGAAGGATTGTGGAGCTATAAATCAGGATATAAAACCACATGAAAGGTTCCATGCACCAAGATCTGAACTCTGAAGAGTAATGTGTAAAGTATTTTACTGTACCCCCTGCAACATTGCTGTGTGTTAATCACTGCTTTCCAGATTGTAATATCCAAAGTATTAATACACAGTACAAGAACTATCTGCCATGCATGAATGTCAGAATTACAAGGTTAGATTGTCCAAATCAGCGAGTATTAGGCAGAAAACAGTCAAACAAAAGACAGCAGTTTTTCAGTAGCCCATAGTAATGAAACACAACCTTGGTGTACCTTTTTACAAAAACAGGCATGGTTCTAATCCCGGGAGTGGTAGTAAGCTGCATGCATATTTTCACCCAAGAATATGTGAATATATGTAGAAACAGTCAGATAGCGTTAATAGAAATTTCCTCCTCAGCTCTGTCAGGTAAGGAAATGCTTGTAGTAGCTGTTAGAAGGCTTTACTAATACACTGTGTAAAACACTTCCAATGTCCACCCCCATGCCTGCAAATGACAGCACGATACATACATACACCAAGCACTTTGCCAGACACATGTCCCTCAAGTGTCACACTGTCATGGCTAGTGGTCACTGCTGCCAGTAACCATGAAGACAAACAGAAATGTAGGTGGAGTATGGCAGTAGCACACCCACACAGCATGAGTGCAGGACACCCCTTTCAGTGTCACATATGTAACCTTGAATATGTGAATATGTATAGAAACAGTCAGGCAGTGTTAAGAAATTTCCTCCACAGGTCTGCTAGGTAAGGAAATGTTTGTAGTAGCTATAAGAAGGCTTTATTAATACACTGTGTACAACACTTCCACTGTCCAACCCCAGGCCATAGGTAGATGTAAAGCAAGGTCAGACCTGGAGAGTAATGAGTAGAGTAATGAGCATTACAGCTGTGAAATACTGAAACCTATACAGTTGTTAATTGACGTCCCTCTCTCCCCCCACACCTATCTGCATCAATAATAAATACACATAATCAGTGGGTATGTTTTCTCCAAACCTACTTTTGGGACATGTGTCCTATTGTTCTACAAATATTAACTTGTGTGAATATTAATGAACCATGTTCAAATACTGTCATTGGTGGCCTGTTGATGTCAATGTAACCTGCATGACATTATAATGCTTACTGTGGTTCCATTTCTGCATGTGTTCTGTTTGCTATGCAACTGTTTCAAAACTGTTTTATGGGCTCAGTTGGAACACCCATGCATGCTGTTATAACTAATCTTGAAATGTGTTGTTCATGACTAACTAACATATTTTGTAAATGCTCAACATCATAGCATGTCTGGGTAGGCCTGTCCCACCTCATCTGGCCGTGGCACTGGGCCCCAGCACATCTGGGACCCAACCTGGAACCTCCTCATCCACTGGCCCTGCACCTCCTTTGGGTGGAACTGCCTCAGGGGACTGGGCTCATACTCCTGCAGGGAGAGGGCATGGACAGGAACCTGTTATCCATAGTCAGGTCTGGGGTTTGGTGCACATTGCCATCCGGAAAGAGTTTGGTGGTCAGCTTTGCCAGATTGAGGGCTGCCTGGTGCAACTTGAGGATCAGCCTGCCCTTCCTGTCCAGCCCTCAGCACAGTCACCTTTGGACCATGAAGATGCAGTGTTGACTGTATCCATTTGGGGCTCACGGCTGTCCAATTCCCAACCACCCTCCCTGTCCAAGGTGTTTACCCCCCACATGTGTCAGAACATCTCTGTCTGCTGTCTTGTCTGTCTTGTCAGTCTCCCTACACATCCTTCCTAGATCGGTCCCTCTGTCTAGCCAGTTGGTACAGGTTCTATTCTCCATCCTTAGTGTCCAAATTTTCATACAATCCTTCATACGTCTCATCCTTAGCCTTTGCCACCTGTCTCTTTGCCATGCACCCCATCTCCTTATACTCCTGTCTACTTTCTTCATCTCTCTGACAATCCCATTTCTTCTTCACCAACCTCTTTCTCTGTTTACTCCCTGTACTTCCTCATTCCACCTCCAAGTCCCCTTGTCCTCCTTCCTCTGTCCAGATGTCACACCAAGCACATTTCTAGTCATCTGTCTTACAGGCTGTGCTGTAGTTACCCAGATATTCAGTAACTCTTCACTGCCACCTGCTGCCTGTCTTTACTCTTCCCTGAACTCAACCTCACAATCAGCCTTTTTCAGTTTCCACCATTTGATCTTGGATGCTGCTCTCACACTCCTACTCCTCTTCTTGATCAACAACGTCATCCCACAGACCAGCATTCCATGCTGCCTAAATACACTTTCCCCTGTCACCAATTTACAGTGTCCAATCTCCTTCAAACAGGCCCTCCTGCATAAGAGATAATCCACCTGTGTGCATCTTCCTCCACTCTTGTATGTCACCCAATGCTCCTCTGTCTTGTTAAAACATGTATTCACCACAGCCATGTCCATCCTGTTTGCAAACTCCACCACCATCCCACCTTCTGCATTCCTTCACTTAAAACCATACCTACCCTTCACTTCCGAATCCCCTCTGTTACCTTCACCAACATGCCCATTGAAAGCTGCTCCAATCACTACTCTCTCACCCTTGGGTACAGTCATCACCACTTCATTCAACTCAAAGATTTTTATGTCTCATCCATCACACATGCAACTAGCAGAGCATATGCACTAACAACAGTCATCATTGCACCACCAATGTCCAGCTTCATTAACATCACTCTATCCGACACTCTTTTCACCTCCAAAAAACCCTTGCCATACTGTTCCTTCAGGATAACCTCTACACCATTTCTCCTCCCATCCACACCATGATAGAACTATTTGGACCTGACTCGAATACACCTAGCCTTATGCCCCTTCCATCTGGTCTCTTGCACATACAATATATCAACCTTCCTTCTGTCCATCATATTAGCTAGCTCTGTCCCCATACCAGTCATACTGCCAACATTAAAAGTTCCTACCCTCATGAACACACTCCTAACCTTTCTCCTCTCTTCCTGCCATATGAGTGTCAGACATCTTCCAGGGTATGTCTGTGAATGCAAAAGCTACTGTGCTATGAAATGACTTAAGTGTGTTACAGCAATATTAAGAACATGTCACTAATTTTGGCCCATCGCCCCCCCATGTATGTGTGGTGTCCTCCAGATGTCCTGCTCTAACAGGTTTACAGGAATGACTGAGAAGCAAGAGTGTAAATACACTATGCCATACTGACATAGAACAGAAATGTATATCAGGTATTACCTTTGCACATCTGTGTATGAGTAGGTGTACCTGGCTGCCTCTTAACAACAGACATGGGATGCAAAATGTCAGGTAAATAAGCTGTACATGTTGTACATGTGTGTAATCTCAGTTTCCGTGCATCCAGCAGAGTTAGATTTCTACAGCTACTGGTTGTTGCATTGCCCTGACACAGACATGGGTACTAGAATAAGCATGATTATCAGGTTGAAATTTCAGAGGTGTCGAACCATGTTATGACCTTGTGTCCATACTTACTACAAACAGCCATACGACCACTGACGTAGTTGTATGGACTCAGCAATACCTTACCTGTAAAACTTGTCTCCACCAAAGTAGAGTAATCCCCTTTGCTGGGCAGCAGCAATACACAAACCACATAATTGGTCACTATATTGGTTGTACGGGTCAGAGTAGGAGAAGGCACCAACTTAGCAGCAAGTCAACCTTTGTCTGAGTGAGCATATAAGTTCCCACATGGATTACTGTAAGGCTAATTATGAGTACAAATTGGACACGTCCACCAAGGGCAATCACAAGGCCATCTTCACATATGTATGCAATCTCAGAGATGACAACACAACCTACCCTGTAATGGTGGTCAGTCACACCACATACACACACACAGCAGAGCTATAGGCAACCTGCTGCAGACAGGTTTAGGGCAAACATCACCCCCTGGCTCACCATCAGTGTAGGTGGATATGCACAGCACCCACACCCCTCCCCTCATCATCAGGGATCAGGTGCATACTGCCTAATCAAAGTCAATAAAAGCAAGTCTCCATGGGACCTGAGAGCATTCCTGTCTGCATCCTACATGAACTCATGCATATGCTTTCAGCTCCATTACACACTGTATGCAAGCAAAGCCTGAGCACCATTGACATACATCTGCAAGGAAGATGGCCACTGTCATCCCCCTACACAAACATGAATGATGAATGGTGGTTTATGCAATGTACTGGCCCTCATTGGGGGAACATGACACATCAGGACCAGGAGTGCAATGCAGGTTCATACTGTGCTGATAGATGACAGGGGTATGATGTGGTTGTAAGTGATGGCTAATGATAGGCAATATTGATGTGCTGGCTCTGTAAATAACGCTGGGCAATGTCTGAGGTCCTGTGATGTGTTTCCCTGTTTATGTCTTCCAGGTGCTATGCAGCGTCAGCCGGCATACACTGCTGATGAAAATGCAGCCATTCCAGAGGCAATACTTCAGCACCATGTGGTGCTGTTCAGCCAGGGCTGACAAAATCTGTGGGAGCAGACTGCCCTGTGGATGACCTTCTCCACAGAGTGAACACCTTGGACCAACATGGCCACACATGCGATCAGGTCAAGCATCGGGCAACTGGCCTGATACGTCATACCCGCAAAGGGCTTCTGCCATTCGCTAGGGACCATTCTGCCACAGGCGGGTATCCTGCTATGCAGGCCCCACTTATACCAATGGAGGAACTCCTTGCTAACCTTGGAGCAGCCCCCACACAACAACCAACACATGAAACACCAGTCGTGGAGGTGGGTGGCACCCAGGCAACAAGAGAGGAGCATCCAGGTAACTCCACAGTGCACATCAATTTAAGCATGTAACAGTCACACTGTCTTCAATAGATTATCTAGATGCATATGTCAGTTCAAACTGAATTTACAGGTTAGTAATGCACACAAGTGCACATCTATGGCAAGGTACAGCAAATTGTGTACTATCATAGCTTTTACTGTACCTGTGCAGACAGGTAGCATTCATCTTGTACCAATGCCAAATGTGAGTCTGCTGACAATACCTCTCCCCCATAACTACATAGGTACCCTTGGACTGAATGTGGGACAGCAGCCTGAAGCTGGTGAATATGGGAATTTCCTGTTGTGGCTCACCAGTACCCTAGGAATGTTAAGGTCATGCATGTGACCATGCACACAACTGTTACTCTCAGCTATTTTGCAATATCTGCAGGTTCACTTGTGGTGGGGTTAACTGCATTGTATCACAGTGCTCATCACAGGGGCCTATTTTCAGGAGATGTCCCAAATCTGTAACATACCTCACAACCTGTCATTGCAGGAAATCTGGACAAATACTGACAAAATGGAGGGACAAAGGGCCAAAACTAGGGTGATATTTTAAAATTAGTGTTATACATAGGGTTGCCAACCATCCAGAATTCTTCCAGACTGTCCGGAATTAAGGGACACTGTCCAGAAAATGGAGGCTGCACTGTATTGTCCGGAAAAAAAAAATTCTTTTAATAAAATAAAAAAAAAAACTTTTTTTTTTAAGGGCATTCTTCTTTAAGAACACCATTTGCATCCGTCGCAGAGATGCAGAAGCCGAGATTTGTGTTACAAGTGGTGCAGGAGGAATGGAATTTGAATTTGGAATTATAGATAAACTCACTAAACTAGGTATAAATCCCTATGTCACAAGATGGGTTGCCAACTGGCTCACTGACAGAACCCACACTGTGAAAGTAGCAGACTCCAAATCCAGTTTCAGACCAGTGACAAGTGGAGTACCACAGGGTTCAGTCCTGGGTCCTCTCCTGTTTGGTATCTACTTTTCTGAAGTACAGGCCAACACAGAAGGTCTTTATTAACAAAGTTCGCAGATGACTGCAAACTAGGAGCCATAATCAAAACTCCAAAAGATGTGGACATCCTACAAAAGGGCCTTGCTGAGACAGATGCCTGGTGTCAAAGCCATGGCCTCAAGCTCAATGCCAAAAAGTGCATTGTCATTCCTTTTGGTAAAAACTCAGTACCAATGAACTACCACATAGGTGGTAGACTACTTAACACCGAAAGTGTGATAAAAGACCTTGGGACACAGGTGGACAGCAGTCACTCTTTGATAATCACATTGCCACAGTAGTCAGGAAATCCTTCTATGTGGCACACCTCATCACAAAAGGTTTCTCATCCAGGAAAAAAGAGGTCATTGTTCCCCTCTACTCATCACTCATTAGACCCATTATAGAGTACGATGCCCCTTTTGGTATGTACCTCACAAGACATCTACAACAACTGGAAAGGCCACAGAATACCTCACAAAGAGGATTACTGGCCTCAAAGAGATGCCCTATGCAGACCGTCTCAAAAAACTGCAGCTTTACTCCGTTGCATATCTGCCTAACACACAAAGCTATGTCAAACCCAGAGCTTTTAGACATGCTCCACTTAAAGAAATCCCAATCCCTACGAGCTACATGCTCTAGGGACCTAAACCTCATCACCACAATAAACAGAACATGCTGGAGGGATAGATTCCTGCCCCAGAGACTTCCCATACTCTGGAACAAACTACCTATCTATATCAAACAAAGCTCCTCATTAGCACTATTCAAGAAAAATCTTGATGATTGGATGGGAGATAGGAAATTCACCCCGGGGATCACTTCTGTGGCTCTGCTCGACAGTGGCACAGAAAAATAATTTTCTTGGGTGGCAAAAGCCAGGGTACCTTTGGCTAGGCTTATATAGGCCCTAGGGCCAATAGCCTAGTGCCTACCTATGAACCTATGAACCTATGACTGAGCAGCAGCTGCAGACCATCACAAACGACTGGACAAGTGAGAGGTATGTATGTGTGATGAGCAGCAGCAGCTTGAAATGGTGCAGCTTGACAGATGTGCTGGTAAAACCCCCTCACCACTGCACTTATCTTTAATATGTACTATGATGGTGAAACTAGATTACTTTTAGAGAACCGCATCCAGCGCAAAAGTGTTACTGCTGACTTTTAAAAATAAGCTGAGTAGATAGATTAGCCTGAGAAATTTTGAGGGTTAATTGTTGTCCCATTACCAAGTGCTATAATTTCTTGGAAGCAACCATACCAGGACCTCCAAAACTTGTTAGGAATGAATTCAATGTTATTGTTATCAATCATTCAAGCAGCAAACTGCTTTAATTAAATCTCTTACAGTGAGCTACATTCATATGGATATTGAATAACAAAGGCTGAGGAAAATGCATATCAATAAATCACCATTTCTCTTTCTTTATCTCATCAAGCAAACTATACAGTTGATGCATTGAAAAAAATTGTGTTCACCTGTCCTCTTACAGAAAGTAAAAGAGCTTACTCTGTTCTAAACCCATCACTGTCAGACCAGTTCCCATCCTCCTTCTCTGGATTAATCCAGAGTCACAACCAATTTGAAATTACAGTTTTGTTCAAACCTTGTCTTTTTGATACTTTTACATGTAATCTGTTTACTTCTTAACTATAAATGCCCAGATATTTTGCATTATATTTTTGGTTCATTCTTTGTAAAATTTATGGTTTTATAGCAAATTACCGTGGAGTGAAGTCACTAAATAATGACAGACATGTGAGTTTCATTCAGGCTTAATGGGCTTCATATCCTTCATAAAGTGCATGTTAATGCAAAACCTGCAATTCTTGCAACTTTGTTAAGATTTTATGAGGAATATTTAAAATATATTCCTATTTTTAGGTATTTGCCACCCCCCCCCCCATTATTTTTGGCTCTGTTCAGATCTATTGCATTGAAGTTGAGAGGTATTATCTGTTAATGCAGCTACATTTTCTTTTTACTCTAATTAAGCAATAAAACTTGGTAGGAATGAACTGGTGGATTTATTCATGAATACCCACATTGGATTATAAGTGCATTGCTCAGACTCGGAGGTCCAAACAATAACTCACACCCCCACCAAGTGTAATTACTTTTATATTGCATTCCTATTTTTTGAAGTGATGGCTAAGTGAATTCTAGTTATCTGGTATCCAGAAATAGCAGGGATGTGTCCTGGCATACAGCAGTGGACAGTACTGGCTGTATCTAGACACATTGGGGTTATAATGAGCATCTTTGTAGTCCGAAGAATGGAGACGGGTTATGTGGCTTGTTGCAGTAGTTGTCTTTTTAGTTGTAGTTAAGTGCCATGCAGGAGATCTAGAAACATCTGCTAAAATGTTTCTCATTGTGGGGGCACTACAGTGCACTTTTTTAATAAAAAAGGCAAAGGAATGACCTCTTTCTTTTGGCAACTTCAGATGGAGCTTGTTTCATCTCTTTCCAGAGAGTGTGTGTGTGTGTGTGGGGGGGCAGAGCATTGTTATATAGCATTTATTTTACAAAACCCTTATTACACACATACACACACACACACACACACACACACACACACACACACGTTCTGTTTTTTACTATATAAAATAGTTTATTTACAGCTGATACTATACCTTCTAACTGCACCTTTTTTGGCTCAAAATTGCACTCTTTTCCTCCGGAAAACTGGTGATTGTGGGAGAAAAGGTGGTGGCTTATATTTAATAAATAATGGCAATAATTGGAGTTATAGACTTTTGTTTTACTTCAGAAAATTCTTATTAATCTACATTCTTTGATTCTGTTGGGTTCTCAGGTTAATAGTACTAACATTTTTATGGGTCCCTGATTATTTCAGGATTTGTCCCTGATTCTGGACTTAAGCAGCCGAGACCTATGACTGAAATACAAACCAAAAGCTTCTGGTATCCCCAATACCACACACACAAGTGATCCTCCACAGTGGAACAGTTACAGTCATTTTACTGTGAAATCTCAGGAACATAGCAGCAAACAAATTATGAACACATTAATAATGATTTCAGACTTTCTGGAGTACTGTATTACATAGAAAAGCTACAAGAAACTGACTCCTAGAAAATGGGGTTTATGCATGTACCACTTATTGCAATAAAGGTACAGCAAAACAGGAATTACATTCTTCAAGGTTTAGCATAGTCTTACTTCATGAAACACTGAAATATCAAGTTGTTTGCTAGCAGCAACCTTTTCATTAGTTACAGAGCTCTTTAATGTGAAATTATTCAGATGACTTTTACTTCTGCAGAGATTGTGCATATTAACTGATATTAGTAGACTGTAGTAACAGAAGTTTGAGTGGCCTTTTATGGTTGAAATGTTCTGAATTGGGCAGTTTTGTCATTATTGGTTCCTATGTTTTGTTTCATTGCTTACTGTAAAACTGTTCAAAACTAAATTTAAAATGTGCTCTAACAAGTGGTGCTGTATTATACAAGGGATATAATTTAATTATTAGATAATACAATCAGGATGGTGAATCAAAGACCTTTTGCATGGTGCTAAAAATGTGTGCAAGAGGCCTATGGTTTGAAAACAGCCTAAAGGTAAACTTAATCCACCACTGGCCATATGCATTTTCTTTGAATGTGGGTTTCAATGCTGTTTCAATGAATGTGAGTTTCAAAGGCAGAGAAGTTTTAATGCTAAGTCTGTTTTCATTGTGAGACTGTATTGCTTTGTTTAGCAAATGTCTATCAGTGTTTGTGCTATAAAATATGAAATACAAGTTTTAAATTAAATCCAAATATTTGTAATCATTGTAGAAGTAAAGCAGAAGACAGTATGTACACTGAGAGATTCGAACAGTGTTTATGGCAACTGGGGAGAAATGGAGAAATAGCCAAGTAATGGGACACTGGAATGGCTGTATGGGGGCTGGGTATCAAAATTACATGCATTTTGCTTTCATGTAGATGTCTAGAATTTTTGACATGGAAAGTTGGCAACCCTAGTTATACAGTGCATATAAATGGTGTACATGCACCTGTTAGAATGCCAGGTATTTGTGAAATACAAAAATGAGAGCACAATAACACATTCCTGAACCCTTCCAACCTTTCATGTGACCTATAACCTGTACAATCCAATTGTAAAACAAACACATCTGGTAGGGGAACAATTATGACACATACAAAACTTACAAGAAGCTAGATGCATACATGTGCACAGGTTGAATCTAATACTGTGTTGAAGCAGCTTTCAATATTATTACAGCATTACATCTTCTTGGGTACACATTGGCCATAAATTACAGAGACTCTTTGATTAACAGCAAATAAAGGTCAGGTTTCCTAACAGGATCAGCCTAAATTTACTCAGTTTCCTGCTACAGCAACAGCCATAATTTGCATACAGCTTATGAAGCAGCAAAGGGATCTCATTTGTGAAAGGTATCAGCCCAGACAAGGGTACACACACATTTCCACAGCATTGCATATACCATGGAACACAGTGAAAACAGTCATCACATGTTGATGGAAATATGGGACAACAGTGACATTGCAAAGAATTGGACATCCCTCCACATGGGTGGAAATGACAAGACCCAAACTGGTCAGGAAGGCTTCCAAGAGACATACAGCAACACTACCAGAGTTGCCGGAATCACTGGCAAGTACCAGTTATGTAGTACATGTGACAACAATCTTCCATATTCTCCACATCTGGCCTATGGGGTAGGTTTGGAAGATGGAAGCCTTCTCACACACAGAACAACATCCAGGTCTAGTGGATTTCTCAAGAAAAATACATCAGGTCCCCCAATAGCATGTTGAGAAAAGTGTTATGGTGCAATGAGACCAAGGTTGCGCTTTTTGGCCACAATACCAAAAGGTTTGTTTGGCACAAGAACAACACTGTGCATCACCAAAAGAACACCATCCCCATGGTGAAATATGGTGATGGCAGTGTCCTGTTTTGGGGTTGCTGTTCATAGGTTGGAAGTGGTCCTGTAGCCAAGGTGGAGGGGATTATGAAGAGTTCAAAATACCAGTCCCTTTTGGCCCCAAAATTGTCATGTGTCTGCTAGAAAGCTGTGGATGGATAGGACTCACACCTTTCCACACAACACTGAACCATATCATACATCGAAATCCATAAAAGAATGTCTTCACCAGAAGGCAGTCAACGTTTTGGAAGGGCCCAGCCACAGTCCACACATATATCCAATAGAGAATATGTGGGATGCCCTGAAGAGGCTTGTGCAGAAATGATGACCTTGCAATCTGACAGAGTTGGAGGACTTTTGCAAGAAAGAGTGCACAAATATTGCTAAGTCGAGATGTGGCATGCTGATACACACCTTCCTAAGAGGACTGACTGCTGTTATGAAATCCAAAAGTCCTTTAACAAAGTATTAATTTAAGGGTGTGCACAGTCATGCAACCAGCCTATTGTACATATTTCAACTTCTACTTGTTACCCGTAACTGATGTGTTTGTTTTTCAATTGGATTGCATGGGTTATAGGTCACATTAAAGTTGGAAAATTTTATCACATGACTTCTGTGGTCTCATGTTATATATCATACAAACTTGGCATGTTAACGGGGGTGTCTACACTTATAATTTACACTCTAAGTTTAGAAGGTTGTTAGTGTGACTGGTTCTGTTGTAACATACCTGTACTGCAGGTTTTGAAGTGTGAGACTCAAAATATGTCATTAAATAGTGACACCAGTCCTCATATCATCCCAGTAATGTGTCAGACAAATACAGGATTTATGACGAACAGATCAGAAATATGAGCCACACATGTAGATATTCAGTAACACTCTGCACAGTTGAGAGGTATGTTCTGTAGGAGTTGCCACTGTGCTATACAGGTGAACAGCAATTATGTGTGCACGGGTGCTGTGTGTGCTACTTGAAGACCCATCACCTACTAACATTACTCCTATTTCACAGAGGTGTATATATGTTGTAACAGGAAGTGGAAATGGCTGCACTGAATGATTTTGAGGTCTTGACCAGGGTGTGTATGTAATAGTCTGATTATGTTGTGACCCAGTTGGCTATTGTGAGGTCTGTGTAATGCCTGTCTGCCACCTCACCTGTATGTGTGTGCGTGGTTTGCATGCATACGTGTGTGTGTGTGTGTGTGTGTGTGTGTGATCATGTGTGTGTGTGTGTGTGTGTGTGTGTGTGTGTGTGTGTGTGTGTGTCTGTGTGTGTAGCAGCAAACGGTATAGTACAGGTATTAATTTACATATGTTGTCTTTCCCACCACAGGTGCTCGTGGTGGTCACAGTCCCTCCTACTCAGTATCTGATGTCAGTGTCTCTGCAGACTCTGGCAATGATGATTGTCATATTCAGGCACAGGTGGTGTTGTCAGGGGCTGAATCTGTGTCATCGGTTGACATCCCACACTCATCCACAATGTCCCCGCACACAGTCACAATGCCCACACATGCCCCTTCCCCAGCAGCCACAGATTATGGACAGTTGTCAGATGGTGGCATGGAACAGGCTAGTGTGGTGACTATGGCAGGTATGAGTGTAGATACTGTCCATAGCCAAAGTGCAGGTGAGGTCCCACACAAGCGGATGGACAGGGGTGCTCGAAGGACTGATGCTCATCAAGCCTCTGTCGCAAGCGCCACAGCAGGTGTCACTAGACACTTGTTTTGGGCTGTCATGGATGCACAAGCACATAGTGAACACAACACCAGACAAATACTCAGGGTGGTGGATGCAACTCTTCCTGGCTTATGTGGAGACATACATGACCATGTTGAGGCCACATGCCAAAATACTTAGGTCATAAATAAATGGTGGGGTGAGACCTTGGCAATTCTCAACCATGGCATGTCTGTGATAGAGCATGTGGTGGGAGATGGGTATCAGCCACATGGATGTAGGTCAGCACCAACATAAGCTGACAGTCTACGGGGCCATGCACCTTCAAACTCCAGTAGTGGCAGTGACACCAGCACTACCAGAGGGGGTTGCTGTCCATATCACAATGGAGCAGGCCATGGGCACATGGTTCTGACCAGTCACATCAGGAACATGGATTCAGCAGACAGTAGTTGCTATCAGGAAGCAATACTGCATCTGGCCTTGGGCCTGGTGGTGCCATTAAGACCCCTGGCAGGACCAGTTCATGTGTCCATGGCTGGAGATGGTGAACTGGACACCCTGCCATGTACAGTCCACAGCTGTCCAACATATCCCTTTGTAGGGCAGCCACATGGCATGACTGTGTGCATACATACATGCACACATCTGTATAACAGGCAAGTAACCTCCAGGCACACACAGCACCTCTGCCCAGCCCATCTATAAGATACCCCTCCAAACACACACACATGGATGTTAACCGTATGACCCAGCCTAGACCTCTGGCAAACTCACACCACACCCTGTGCATATGATGATACCTGTGCCACATCCCTGTCATCAATACAATCAATGCAAGGACAGGCTAATATGGTTATGATGCACAGGGTGAATATATTACAGTGTAGCTATGTAATACTGTTTAACGTGCTGTCTGTTTGCATTTGTTATGGGTACACATAAAGGTGTGTTTACCTTATTAGCTATGATGCATTATTGCTGTTAGTACCACTGACTGAATGTAGTCTGACATGCTGTATTCTGTTTGTGTTCCAGGTGTATATGTGTCTGCAGGCTGTGGCCCTGCAGACATTACCAATGTGGAGTATGGCAGAGTGGAAATACACCAACCATTTCATAGCCAAGGTACAGATTTATATGTACATTTACCAGGTGTGTATGCATGCAACAGTGTGTGATGGACACTGTTGTCAGTGGGGCCTGGCATACATACCCCTTGTCACAGACAGGTAGCCTTCAGACATGTCACCTCAGTGTTGTGTAGTACCACAGGCTCATACATGTGGAACAGGTTATTGGAGTATTATCAGCAGGTCCCTCACAAACTTAGCCATTAGATTGACTGCAACAGATTTGTGTGTCAGCACCTGTTGCCCTTGCCATTTCTTTTCCATACACTCAGCCCTGATGCAGATGGTGAAGGCATGAGTGGTACTGTGTATGACAGGTTTGTGGTATGTATTCCTGAGTTCACAGGGTGGAACAGGAAGACAAAATGGTATATCCTTTGCATACACACAGTAAAGACTGACACAGGGAATGTGCATACAGTAATGCAAACATAGTTTGCAATGGACATATTCATAAAGCTACATATCCACTTTAATGTACTATAGTGCTACATAAACATGAAATGTCCCACATTGATTATATGCATGGGACATAACCCACTATCTCTTACAACACATAATGTTGTGAATGCCTTCGTGGATGGTGAGATAATCCACCAGGAATAGCAACTGGCATAATCTATTGCTCCTACAAGTCTGGACAAGTGATAGGGTAACAGACATCGAATCAGCATGATCTTTCAGTTAGGTATGATATCTGATGCTGGCAAGTGTGTCAGTAGACTGACTGTGACCTATTTAGCAACAATATCACATACATGGCCATTGTTAGGGGACACAGACCACATATAGGTTGCAAAAATCCAGATATTCCATAGACATCTGTACAGTTGACTGCAATGGCCTGTACAATGGTTTAACATGCTGCATGTGAGGCAGATGCCATTGACACACTATATAAAGTAATGCAATCGGGAGGTGGTAAACAGGCATGGATGGTACACATCAAAATGGTATAATCCATACAGGATATGATTCTCAACCCAAGCACACACACACACACACACACACACACACACACACACACACACACACACACACACACACACACACACACACACACACGCACACACAGAGAGTTGCCAGTATTGAGATTAGAACCTCTACCTATCTAGTTATTTCTACTATAGTTATCGGATGCACCACAGAGATTATATGAATTCACCTTGATCAAGGTACTTCTAAGTTGAATGACATCAGTAGGCCTTGTAAAGTAGGGTAATGGGGAGTGTACAGTGTGGTACACAACTCAAAATGGTATATTCCACACAGGATATGATTTTCAACACACACACACACACACACACACACACACACACACACACACACACACACACACACACACACACACACACAGTTGCCATTATTGATATTAGAAACCATACTTATCTAGTTATTTCTACTATAGCGTTTCACAGTTATCAGACGTGCCACAGAGCTCATATGAATTCACCTTGTCCCAAGGTACTTCTAAGGTGAATGATATCAGCAGGCTTTGTAAAGTCGGGTGATGGGAAGTGTACAGGGTGCTACACAACTAAAAATGGTATACCTCACCCAGGATATGATTCTCAACCCAAACACACACACACAGTTACCAGTATTGAGATTATTTCCCCTACTTATCTAGTTATTTCTACTATAGTGTTACACAGTTATCAGACGTGCCACAGAGCTTATATGAATTCACCTTGTCTCAAGGTACTTCTAAGGTGAATGACATCAGCCGGCCTTGTAAAGTAGGGAGATGGGAAGTGTACAGGGTGGTACACAACTCAAAATGGTACAACTCACACAGAATATGTATGAGGGCAAGGCAGTTCATACAGCCTACCTCGATCTCGCCAAGGCATTTGATACCATTCCCCACTCAGGAATTATTGATAAACTCACCAAGTAAGGCATCGACCCCTATATCATTAGGTGGGTTGCAAATTGGCTCACAGATAGAACCCACAGTGTGAAAGTAGTGGACTCCAAGTCAGACTGCCGACCAGTCATGAGTGGAGTCCCACAGGGATCGGTCCTGGGTCCTCTCATGTTTGGCATCTACTTCTCAGAAGTCCAGGCCAACACAGAGGGACTTTGGCTGACCAAGTGATGACTACAGACTGGGAGCCATTATTAACTCCTGAAGTGATGCAGACATCCTACAGAAAGGCCTCACTGAGACCAATAACTGTGTCAAAACCATGGCCTTAAAATTAATGCCAAAAATGCGTCATCATCCCCTTTGGGAAAAACTCAATTCCCACGAATTGCCACATCAATGGGAGCCCACTGAACACTGAATGCATTATAAGAAATCTGGGGACACAAGTTGACAGCAACCTCTCCTTTGCCCATCACATTGCCACTGTGGTCAGAAAGTCCTTCTATGTGGCACATTTCATTTCCAGGGGGGTTGCATCCAGGAAGAAAGAGGTCATTATCTCTCTCTACTCTTCTCTCATTAGGCTAATCATCAAGTATAATGCCCCATTTGGCATGTATCTCACTAGACACATGCAACAGCTGGAAAGGCCACAAACGTACCTAATGAAGAGGATCCTAGGCCTTAAACACATGTCCTACATAGACAGACTCAAAAAAACTCCAGCTATTCTCTGTCTCATATCGTCTACTAAGATGCGATCTCTGCTTGACTTACAAAGCCATATCTGACCCAGCTCTGTTAGAAATGCTACATCTAATGAAATCCCAATCCCTCCACACCACAGGATCCAGGGACCTCAACCTCATTACTACAATCAACAGAACATGCAGGAGGGACAGGTTCATAACCCAGAGACTGCCCATGCTCTGGAATAGACTTCCCATACATGTCAAGTAGAGCACCTCACTGGCCCTCTTCAAAAGAAATCTTGATGAGTGGATGGGAAATAGAAAGTGCACCCCAGGGATCAGTCCAGTGGCTCTGCTTGATATAGGCACTAGGAACTAATGCTGGGCGGCATGATACCAGGACACTTTTATGGGCTAGGCTTGTAAAGGCTCCAGAGCTATTAGTCTAGTACAAACCTATGAACCTATATGATTCTTCCACACAAACACACACACACACATACCTACTTGCCAGTATTGCGATTAAAACCCCTACCTATTTAGTGATTTATACTATAGTGTTACTCAGTTATCACATGCAGAGCTTACTGGGCTGACAACTGGCCAAAGGTGCTGATTAGGGGAATGACATCAGTAGGGCTGATAAAGTAGGGGACTGGTTGGGAGACCTAGGGCACTGGGAGGGAAACCTATCAAAATACTTCTTCTTACAAACATATACACTTACAAACACACTTATACACCCACACACACACATTTGCCAGAGCTGAGATTAGAAACCCTGCCTATCTAGTGATTTATAATATAGTGTTACTCAGTTATCATATGTGCTATGGAGCTGACTGGGCTAACAACTGGCCAAAGGTGCTGATAAGGGGAATGACATCAGCAGTACTGATAAAGAAGAGCACTGGGTGGGAAACTTATCAAAATACCTTTTCATACAAACATACACACACACTTATACTCCAACACACACATTTGCCAGATCTGAGATTAGAACCCCTGCCTTGCTAGTGATCTGTAATACAGTGTTACATAGTTATCACATGCACTACAGAGCTTATTGGGCTGACAATTGTCGAAAGGTGCTGGTAAGGGGAATGACATCAGTAGGACTGATAAAGTGGGACACTGGGAAGTGTTGTGGGTAAGAATGGCCTAAAACTGTTTCACCTACAATCAAACGCACACTCCCTCACTCTATCTCTCTCTCTCTCACACACACACACACACACACACACACACACACACACACACACACACACACACACACACACACACACACACACACACAGAGTTGCCAGTATTGGGATTAGAACCCTTACCTATCTAACTATTTGTACTATAGGGTTATGCAGTTATCGCCTGTGCTACAGAGATTATAAGAGTGATAGTTGTCCAATGGTACTTCAAAGGTGAATGACAGCAGCAGATCTTGTGAAGTAGGGCAATGTGAAGTGTGCTGAGTGGGAACAGTCTCCTAATACTTAGACCTATGGACACACACATACAAACACACACACACACACACACACACACACACACACACACACACACACACACACACACACACACACAGACACACACATAGGTTCATAGGTTCATAGGTTCATACTAGGCTATCTGCCCTAGGGCATTTATAAGCCTAGCCAGAGTGTGTTTGGCTTTCGCCACCCATTTTAAATTAATTTTGCTATGCCCTTTTTCGAGGTTAGTATACGGTGCCTCTGTCTAACAGTGACACAGAAGTGATACCCAGGGTAAACCTACGATCTCCCATCCACTCATCAAGATTTCTCTTGAAGAGAGTCAATGAGGGACTCTGCCTAACCTGGACTGAGATTTTATTCCAGAGTGAAGGGAGCCTCTGGGTTATAAATCTGTCCCTCCAGCATGTCCTATTTATTTCAGTGCTGAGGTTGAAGTCTCTGGAGTGCGTGGTTCGATGGGATTTGGATTTTCTGAGGTGCAGCATGTCCATTAATTTCGGGTTGGACATGGCTTTATACGTCAGGCACAGATCGCCTCTGAGCAGGTGGTATGCCACTGAGTAGAGCTGGAGTTTCTTTAACCAGGCAGCAAATGGCATCTGTTTGAGCCCTTTGATCCTCTTGGTGAGGTACTTTTGGGGTCTTTCCAGTTGCTGCAGGTGTCTGGTAAGGTACATCCCAAAAGGGGCATTGTACTCATTTATGGGCCTGATGAGGGATGCGTAAAGAGGCACGATGACCTCCCCTGATCTAGATGTGAATCCCTTCATGATTAGGTGGGCTATATAAAATGTTTTTCTAACCACTTTGGCCACGTGGTAGTCAAATGAGAGATTGCTATCAACTTGGGTCCCCAGGTCCCTAATTACTTCTTCTGTAATTAATGGATTACCACCTATGTGGTAATTTGTGGGCACTTTGTTTTTGCCAAAGGGGATGACAATACACTTTTTGGCGTTTAGCTTGAGGCCATGGCTCTGGCACCAGTTGTCTGTTTCTATAAGGCCCTTTTGGAGGATGCTTGTGTCGGCTGGAGAGTCGATTATGGCGGCCAGTTTTCAGTCATCTGCAAACTTGGTCAGCCACAGTCCATCCATGTTGGCCTGTAACTCCGAGAAATATATACCGAACAAGAGAGGTCCCAGGACTGAGCCTTGTGGGATGCCACTTGTAACTGGTTTGGAGTCTGACATGGCTCCAGCAATTCTAACCATGTGGGTTCTGTCCTTGAGCCAGTTTGCAACCCATCTAGTGACATAAAGTTTATATTTAAGCTGGTGAGCTTATCTATAATGCCCGAGTGGGGTATTGTATCGAAGGCTTTTGCGAGGTCCAGGTAGGCTGTGTGGACCACCTTCCCCTCGTCAATCGACCAGGTTTAAGAGGCAGGATCTGCCCTTAACAAAGCCGAACTGGGTAGGATCCAGTGTCTGTAGGTCCCCAATATCTTTATTTATGAGGTCCATGATGATCCTTTCCATAGCTTTGCAGACCAAGCTAGTCAGGCTTATGGGGCGATAGTTTCCAGGATCCGTTGAGGCACCACCTTTGTGGAGAGGGACCACTGTTGCTGTACGCCACTCTTTGGGTACATATCCTGTAGTAAGGCTGAGATTGAACAGTAGTTTTATGTTTGGGTTTAGCTCTTCTTGGAGTTCATGTAGGACGCAGCCCGGGACACCATCTGGTCCCATTGACGCTGTGTTTTTTTGCTTTGGAGAAGGAGGCTCTTACCTGAGCATCTGAGATGTCAGGGGGCCAGCACTCTGCTGGGATAGATATTTGCCCTTTTGGTGGGGGGGGAGAAGTTTGTGCTGAACCTGTCAGCTAGCATGTTGGCAATGTCTGTGGGTTCGGTGTATTTTTTGTCATTTTGGACTAATTCTGAGCATATCTGGTATTTCCCACCCAGGTTACTAACATAACTAAAGAAAGCCTTGTGATTATCCTTAGTGTCCTGTGCAATTTTTTCTCTCGAAGCTGGCCTTAGACGATTTTATGAGTGCCTGTAGTTTTTTGCTAATACTGATCAGAGATGCCTTCCCTTTTTGAGATTTTGCTCTATCATGTAGTAGCTTCCTCCTTCTATTGTATAGTTTGTTTATGGCTGGGGTCCACCAGACAGGACTTCTGCCTTTGGAGGATTGGGTCTTGGTTTTATTGGGATTGCATGATCCATGCATTCCTGAAGGTGTTCATAGAATGCTTTTATAAAGGATTCTGCGGTCTCGGCCATATTTTCCACGGGCCCGTGGGCTTTGAAGGATTCCACCTCGGTTTTGAGAAGTGTGAAATTTGCTTTAGAGAAGTTTTTCACTGTGGTTTTCTGGGCATGGGGTGGGGTCGGGATGCGAATATCCAGTGAGATTAATTTATGGTCTGATCTTACCAGTGAGGGATACACTTCTGGTCTGGAGCATAAAGTCCCCATGTTGGTGATGATCAGGTCCAGTATGTTTTCCCCTCTTGTGGGAGTGGTAACAAGTTGTTCCATAGCATTTGAGTTTATAAATTCTAGGAACCTTTGGTCTAGGGTGTCGGAGCTAGAGTAATGCTCCCAGTGTATGTTTGGGTAGTTGAAGTCGCCCAATATAATGGTGTTTGGAGAGACCTTCATATTTTCCAGTGTTCTCAGGAAGGCTGAGTGGGGTTCCTGGGTTTGGGAGGGTGGTTTGTAGCAGGCTATAAACTGGAAGGCAGTTTTACCCACTGTTAGTTGCACATGGATAGTCTCTGATGGTTCGTGCTGTGCCACCAACCTGGAGGTGTGGGTATCTTTGACGAATATTGATACTCCCCCTCCTTTTGTGGTTTGGTCCAAGTTTTGGGGCTGAAAAGCATGGTATGAGGTATAACCTGGTAGTGCTGGGGTGCTCTCAGGAGCCTTGAACCAGGTTTCTGTTACTGCACAGATATCGATGTTCTCCATGCTAAGGAGAGTTTCGAGTGCGTGCATCTTGAGGTTTAGACTTCTGGCGTTGAGTAACATTACTCTTAGTTCTTATCCCTTGTGATACCTATGGAGGTGGGTTTGTCTTTTGAGCCTTGCCTAAAAAAGGCACTATGGGGGTAGCAAGACACACACACACACACACACACACACACACACACACACACACACACACACACACACACACACACACACACATGATGTGCTATTATAAACCCAACCTCAGTACTGTTACACAATGGGGCTCACCTTTTATGCTGGCATGTGCAACTGTTTACAGCTGGTATGCCACTGTCCACAGTAGGACATCACTGTATGCCATTCAGGGTATTTGTGTGTGTGACTCCCTCTGTCTGTGTCCCCTTGTGTCTCTCTTTCTATCACATATATATATATATATATATATATGTATGTATATATATATATATATATATATATATATATATATATATATATATATGTGTGTGTGTGTGTGTGTGTGTATCTCATGCAACAGATGCAGATATATCACATATGGGCCACCTACAGCAAGCTGAGGGTAATCCTGTCTGATGTGTGTGTATGTGGGGACAGTTGAAGTGTACATAGCTGTCTGTATGCACAGACATGTATACACAATACAGTCATAGATTCCGATGTGGGTTGCAACATGTCCTGTGATTCTCTAAGTGTAGGAGCATGCCCAGTGTGACCTTCTATAGTTAGAGTGGGACTCCATTCCAGAGATACGTGTTCTCCAGTCCAGGGTTTTGTGTGCTACAGCCATACCTCTCGGGAATACACAAGACTTTCCTTAGAGTAATGGGTTTGTTTAGCAGACATTTTCTGACATATCTGTAGTCTGACAGTGCAATGTATTGTGTCATTACCTAGTGCCAGACATCCTCAGATAATCACAGTGCTTCACCAAAGGAATACTAGTTGCATGATGCATAGACCAATACTATGAGGGCAGCTATGTACATTCTTGCCCATCAAGGCCATTTCTGAGGTGTGGCTACAGCAAGTTGAGTAATGATGTGCTGTGTAAACAGTCCAGCAACCTGGTGATATGCTGGCTGGGGATCTCCTGCTTGTGTGGTATCTTTCTAATCTATTATGTCATATCCTTGTGTGGGCATACCTCTCACCTGTACATTTTTGGCAGGTTGTCCAGGTGTTTGGCTAGAGGGTTCATCCTGTCTACATAAACTTGTGTTTTTATGGCAAGTTAGTTACATATAATTGAAGATTGATGTTACAAAATAATGACAGACATTACTGTTTCAGACTATATAATCTTCAGACAGTTCCCGCTACTGCAAATCCCTCACCCTACCAACTTTCTCAGTATGTAAGGGCAATCGTTACAACACATGCTTATCACTGTGCCTTTGTTCCACTTTTATTTCTACCCTTTTCCAGACATCTTGCTGTCAGAGGCTGGGAGTTATGGGTGTGGGTAGAGAGTGCATTCTATTGTGCAGGAATGTCCATTATATGTAAAAGCAAACATAAGAAAAGAGGATTATTGAGAATAACCACTGGCAACAGTACCAAAAAGCACTTATAATCACAAAAGAGTTGGCACCTCAGCTACACATCCATCAAGAAGTCCCTTATATGTGTAGTATATTCCACACAGCACTGTGAATTCCAGGTATGTCAGTGGCAGAGCAGTGGGTATCACTGACATGCATAACAGTTGGCACTACAGTTATCTGCACATGGCCCTGTCAAAGACAGCACTATACCTAGGGTACTACAAGATGACTGCCAAGAGAACATGCTGGCCAGATCCTGGCTCTATTAACCACACATACACATAGCTCATTGACCTCTGCATATTGTGGACAGGCAACATGTTTTCATGTGTTTTGGTACAGCCCTGCCAATGTGTGCTATGCTGTTATTTCCCTGCAATCATACATATTACTGCATTTGTGTGGGTATATGGGGGGGGGGCACACCTGTCAACTGTGCACATTTGCACAGACTGTGCTGATATTTGCTTTACATTTTGGTTCCATTTACCATACTATTGTGGAATGTCTTGGGGACTAGTGGCATATTAGTAAAGAGCACAGGTCAGCTTGTAATGGCATACATTTGAGTTTCAGACTTCTTACCCTTCATAGCCTTACTGCAACTGCGTGTCCTGCTGTGCTATCACTGTGTGAGTCTATAGGGGGGTAATTCAAACATTGCCACCATTTGTGTGTCTTTACCAGACATTTCTCTGTGGTTTTCTACAGTTGACTTGCTGTGTGTTTGTGAGGGGTGGATATGGGACCCCAACACTGACATCCATGCCTATGACTTATGACCCCCCCCAGTTAGTTGTCCCCACACATATACTGCAGTGGGATTTGCCACCTTGGGTACTACTGCATAGTGTGTGGAGGCTAGTTTTGGCCAGACATTTCCTGGTGTCCCACATAGCTGTCAGTTGTGTGCTGCTATCCCAGTAGGCCACCCCATTCCCTTGCATGCATGCAGCATTACCATAGATATGCTAGCAAAACATACTAATACATTCATTTATTGTTAAGAAGACTGACTTAGCTTGTGTTTGCGGCAGTTGTGAGGACAGTGCTTGAGGGCCGCCTATGTGGGATGCACACAGTACATTGCCTATACATGGTAAGTTACAGGTAATGTGATGTGTGTGCCATCCATTTTACTGTGTGTGCAAGTCAGAGAGAGGTGTCAGTCCCTGGGGTCCCTACAGTGTCATGGTGTGTGCTATGCATTGCCTTTTTGCCAAGGCCTGATCATACTGGGCACGCCTCCATCTGCCTACTGGAGCAGGCTCAGGGGCCTCCTCCTCTGAGTCCCTCTGTGTATGTGGGGACCTTGGGAATGGTGGGAGGCTGTGTGGCCCTTCCCTGTGCTGTTCCTCCTGCTGCAGCTGTTTCCACAAGATTATAATGTGTAGCATGGCACATAGTATGAACATGTGTGCACATGTGGCTGGAGAGTACTGCAAGACTCCACCAGATATGTCAAGGCAGCGGAACTGTGACTTGAGCATCCCAAACACACGCTCTATAATGATCCTGGTTTGTGCATGTTTCTCATTATGGAATTCTTGTGTGGGTGTGTGTGCATTTCTGATGGATGTCATCATCCATTGCTCCAGTGCATAGCCAACATATCCCACCAGATGGCTATATGGGATGACCCCACTGGCAAATGCCTGGTACAGCTGTGACAAATGCCACATGTGTGAGTCATGATAGCTTCCCGGGTTGCCAGCACACACATTCATGATAATGCCCTGGACATTGCACATGACCTGGCAGTTGATGGTGGGGAATCCCTTGCACTTTATATAGACCCTACCCTGTTCACAGGGTAGTGCTTTGATGTGGATGTGCGTGCCATCTATGGCAACCAGTACCTTCGGGTATTCTGCCGCACGGTGGAAGAAGTGTATATTTCTGGTCTTCTCCTCACAGGTGTTGGGGAAGTAAATTTGCTCACCGGCATGAGGTAGCATGGCATCCAGGAACTGGTGGAGTAGCCTGGATGCAGATGGCTCTGAGACCCCCATGATGTCCCCAGTAGGTCTTTGGAAAGTACCTGTAGCTAGAATTCTTAAGGTTACACATACCTTGGTAACCACTGGGATGGGTTCCCCTCTGTTGGCTCTAAGTCTGAGTTGAGGCCGTCACAGCTCAGTGATTTGCTGAAGTATGTCTCTCTCTACCTTGTAGCACTCTACTTTGTCCAGATCATGTAGCCCCAGGTAAGTTACCCTGGGTCTGAGCACTCTTCTCCTCCTCCTCAGTCTGTGGTGATTGTCAGCATTATCCTCCTCTCTGCCCTCAGCCTCTAGCACATACTGATGGATCAAAGCAATGGCAGCCCCTTACATTTTTCCAGTTAAAATTCCCCTGCATGTGTACACCAATGGTGCAGAGTTTGTGGGAGAAACCAAACTGTAAGGTGTTTCTATAGTTTATACTGTTGTGCTGTAGATTCTGCCTGTATGATTGGCTGACTATGATGCATTCCACCTGAGAGCTATGTAATTTGTTCTTTATTGCTTTTATTCTGCTATTGTCTTTCATTTCCTTTTTTTCCCTTCCCATTTCCTCCCCTTTTAAGCCCTGAGGCGCAACACGCATACTCGTTGCCCAAATATAATCAGTCCTATTTCCATTTTTTTTTTTTTTAGAGCTGGTGTGCACCACACATATACATTTAGCTAATGTAAACATGAAGAAATAGCCCTCCCTTGACACAAGCACACTCTTCATTTCATGGAATAAGTCAATACAGCCACAGACCTCAGATACACCCCCTTGCTTTACTGTGCTTAGCTAAGCTTATCTGTATGCCATAGGGCTCCAATGTGCTTACAACATGCCTGCCACACCCCCTTTTCATGTCTGTAGCTCCTCTCAGTTACATGATCGTGCTATACCACCTACACGGTTAGGTGCAGTTTGGCACTTAGAAGATTTTTGTGATTCAGTAAATTTCCCCTCATTTGCATACCCCACTGCCTTAGTCCATAGTTACTGCACTATCACAGAGCCTTTCCACTTGACAACCACTGTTCCCTGGTAATATTTTGATTCTGCATTCCATAGGCTATAATGGCAAAATGCAGATTTCCATTAAAATTGAGTTTTCACATTTTTTTTATTTTCGGCACGATCCTGTTTGCTTGTCTCTGCCCTATGCTTAAACAGTCGAGATCAGCCAAAAAAAAAAATAACTTTGATTTTTATAAAACTGAAGCACTTTTCCATGCCAATGGCCATATATTTGGCCATTGGCATGCCTGAAGCTTTTTTAAGAGCTGTCTTGCCCCCATTTTGTTATTTGCAGAATTGTATTTGGTTAGTAACCGAATACATTTCTGCAACTAACACTGTTCTTGCATAGATACCTGCCTGCTTGCTGAAACACTAATTCACTTCATTTGCATGGTTTTCATCAGCAAATGAGGTAATTAGCATTCTGCACTGGTTTTCATGCAAGAACAGTGTAGGCAGGCTCGTGCACGTCAAAACACTAGTTTACTGGATCGCTCAGCGGCCATATTCCGTGCAGAAGCGGCTATACTGTTCCTGCATGAAAAATTACTTTATTGAATCCCAGGGATAGTAATTTAACACAGTTTTCTGTCAAGGTGGGTTTTATTGTTGCACAGAACACTGGGGTCTGCTATAAGTGTAGACATTCTCCCCTTCACCGGTTAAGATACACCAGAAAAAAAATGAGTTAATATTTAAGCAGAAAAGAAGTGTCCTCACAATTTGTTCTGGATGTCATTGTTGTTTCCTGGATTATTATGCAGCTGCACCAAGTTGTTCCAGTTGTTTCATTATTATGGCACATGGTAGTTTTATGTCAGAGTACCATGATGTGTAATGTTTTGTCTGCTGTTAGCTGGTTCAGGTTATGGCTTGCTGCAGCAGTATTTGTTGATTACTTTTCCTGGCTTAAACAGTTATATGAATGTTATCTGTGTGTTTTACTAATAGGGAAAGTTTAAAGAAGTGTAGATGTATAGTCCCTGACCTGCATTTGTGCTACACATCTATCATTAACCTTTGGAGAGAGAAAGAGAGGGAACAAAAATCTAACAAAGATGCTTGTGATATGTACAAGTGAAGCTTTTCACTGGGTGCAATTCCAAGCTTTACACAGCCACAAGGAATCTTAATTTCTAAGTATTTCAAATAGTGAGGCAGTTTAATGCCTTCAGAAATACTTGTTTAAATTAACTTAAGGTGCAAGGACTGTTTTTGATGGTTTACGATATCCTTGGTTTGATTAAAGTTATACCTTTGACCTTTAATTCCTTTTATAGCTACCAATTCACAGGGATAGGTTTATGTTTAATGAATAATGGATATGAATGTTGCAGCCTTACTTACTTCAGAAACTAATTTAATTGCATTTCCTATTGTGGCAATGGGTCAACCTAATAGTACAAATAATTCGGAAGCATTCCTAATTATACTCCTTATTGCTATAATTTCTTCTGCTTATGTGAGTTTTTTTTCTAATTAAGAAGGGATAGGACCACTTATGACAGGTTGTGTAAGAGCAGTAATTACAGTGTAGTTGGGTACTTTAACTCAACTCTCATGTGGTTGGGAAAGTCACACCTCAAGATGCCTACTCACATTCTTGCATTCTAGAGCATTTTCTCAAAAAAAAAATCAAGTTAAAATCATAAGATAAATACATGTAAATATTTTATAAACAATAAAAGTTATTAAAACTGGACTCAACTCACTACTGGCCTGCCATCTAAATATCAGAAGTATAAATATCAAAGTACATAATCTCCATGCCCTCTTAGCAGTCCACTCCCCTGATATATTATGTCTCACCAAAACTTGGCTCAAACCCGCTACTAAGGACAATGAAGTTCTGCCTCCAGGGTATAACATATTTAAACTAGACCAGTCCACCAGGAAGGATGGGGGGATAGCCATACTGTATAAGTCCACCCAATCGCTCACTAATGACACCCAACAACCAACCCAAGTTGATAATTCAGAAATTCTTATTACAACATTACATATTAATGAACGTAAATGCATAAACATAGTCTGTGTCTACATACCCCCAGGCAAGAATATTGACTCCCTTGAAAACTTCCTACATTGGTTATCTAGTAACTTCCCCCAAGAAACCATTGTTCTTGGGGACTTTAACATTGACTGGAACTCTTGTTCCTCAGAAGCCCCTTCTGTCCATGTAAATCTCCATGGATTTACACAAACCATAACCTCCCCCACCAGGACTGGTAAACACAATAACAAAGAAAGTACCCTTGATTGGATACTCATCAATTGCCATCCCCTGATGTACAAGTCAGATATTCTGCCCAATGGCATTAGTGATCACTGTCTTACATATATAATCATGCTCAAACAAGACATCCCTCATATAACAAACTACAAAACAATCAGAAACAACAAAATCTTCAACTTAACCAGCTTCCAGGAGGAACTTGAGGCGTGCAATTGGTATGTCCTGAAACAACTTCCACTGGAAGAAGCAGTAGCTTACTTTAATAACAAATTCCTAGAAATACTAGACTCTCATGCTCCTGTCTGCTCTAGCTGAACCAAAACAAAAACTGCACCATGGCTCTCTAAAGAAAGCAAATCTAAAATCTCACTCAGAAATAATGCATGGGTGACCTGGCATTCAGTAAAAAACCCATCTGACCACATTAAATACCGACAGCTAAGGAATGACGCCAATAAATCTATAATACTAGCCAAAAAAAACTTCCACTGCCGTCTGCAAAAGAAACACCAAAACATCCCTCAAAAGTTCTGGGCTGGTATAAACAAACTTCTTCACACAGGCCAAACTAGCACTCCAACCCCCTCTGCCTCTAACCTCAAATCTCCAGAGGATATTGCAAATTCCTTTAATAGCTTCTTCACTGAGGCTATTCAGTCTCTAGCCAATTGACTAACTCCCAGCAGTAACTCTCCCAATTCTGCCACACCCAGTGTCCAATTCTCCTTTAGCTTTAAACCTTTTCCTACGTCACTCATTTGAACCCTACATAAGAAGTTAAGACCTATCACTTTTGCAGCTGACCTCCTCCCTGCAGAGTACCTGCAAAAAGCTGCAGACACTATAGCCTACCCTGTGTCTCTATTGATCAATAGAACTAGCTCCGAAGCTACCATCCCCTCTATCTGGATGATATCACATGTTATACCTCTCCATAAAGGAGGCAGTTCCAATGAACTGTCTAACTTCAGACCCATAGCTATAATGTCACCACTAGCCAAAATTATAGAGAAATGTGTCCATAAGCAACTCATGTACTATCTTATTCAGAACAAGCTACTGGCCAACTCCCAGCATGGCTTTAGTCCATCCCACAACAGCACTCCATTCTTTCTCCAATGTTATTAACCACAATAGAAACAATGACACACTATCCACTGTTCTCTTTCTAGATCTCTCAAAGGCCTTTGATATGGTGAACCACCAACTACTTATCCATATTATGAAGGCCTTCTCCTTAGATAATCACACTCTCCAATGGTTTCAAGCTAACCTGCACGGAAGACAACAAGCAGTCCTCTGGCAGGACAAGATCTCTACTCATTTGCCCATAACTCTAGGAGTTCCCCAGGGTTTTATATTAGGACCCCTTCTCTTCTCCATCTTTATCAATGACCTTCACACTGTTATCCCAAATGCTACCTGCATTTAGTATGCAAATGACTCCACTTTGATCTGTTCAGCCAACTCTCAGACAAATCTGTACCTACTAACCCAAAAAACCTTCAGCATTGTGGAAAATTGGCTATCTAATAGACAGCTGGTCTTAAACCCTAACAAAACTAAGCTGCTTCTCTTATCCCCACACACAGGTCCTCTCAACTACAATTTACAATAACAGCTAATAATGGCACCATTATCTCCCCTGACACCTAAACCAATCTCCTGGGAGTTATAATCAATAACAACCTTAAATTTGATATGCATGTCAATAAAACTATCAAAACCGTTAATAAAAAACTTGGCTCCCTCTGCAAAGTTAAGCATTTTCTCACACCACCTGCTAGAACCAACATCACCCGGTCTCATCTTCTCTCCACCCTTACCTATGCATCCCCTCTTTTCTCCAATCTACATAAAACTGATCTTAACAAATTATCCTGTTGTTATAACCATATAGCCAGATTTGCCACTGGAACTGCATACAGGACTCCCCACTGTCATAACTTAAATCTTCTAGGCTGGCTTGAATTACATAACCTAATACAGTTCAAACAGTTAATAGTAGCTCATAAAGTCCTCTACCATCCTGAAAATACACCTGCATTAAACAACATAATCAGCCCCTACAGCAACAACCAATCAATACGCTCATCAAACAAAATCATGGTGCAAACAACTAAGTCCAACAACTCAGCTGGGGTTCTCTGTTTGCAAACTCAGCTGGTAAAACATGGAACTCACTCCTTACAGACTAACTTTAGAGCCTTCACTACCTCTATTCAAAAAGAAGCTGAAAAGATTATTTACAACTCACTGGTTATGCCCCTGCTCAAATCCTGATTAGTGACCATATCCTAAGTTTATATGCTTTATCCCAAGTACTTTGTTTCTATCTACCTAAACTAATTTTAGTTTATAAACGTATAACTGCTGGATCAATGTTTCATTCTTTATGAAATATGCATCTACAACATGTTTGTCTATGTAATGTCTTCCCTTGTGGAGCTTTTCTCCCTGGGCTGAAAACAGACACGTTACCCATTTTATAAATTATATAACTGCTTTATCATTGTTTTGTTCCTTATCTATATGCATTTTACCACATTTCTTTGTCTATGTAATGTCTTGCTTGTGTGGAGCGGTTCTCCCTGGGCCTCTGCTGAAAATGCACGTTATCCAGTCGGACTATCCCAGTAAACAAATGTAAAATAAATACATAAATAAATAAATAAATAGCGATGCTATCAGTCAGAAATATTCTTTACAGTGGTATTAGTCCATGCATTCATAGTCTTCCCATAAATACTATGATATATTATAATGCACACAAACCCCGGAATTATATTTTTTGGTAAGCTTTCACAACAAATTGTCATATCTTGTAAATTGCACAGCCTAGACATATGTTGTTAGAACATATCTGTTAATCAGACACAAAATTTCATCTCATAGCAAGAAACTTCTGTTTGAATAAATATAAAAAACATATGCTTAATTGTGTAAATAACAATATAAAAAAAAACATTGAATATCTCCCATGATGTGTAACTTACAGTGGAAATATCAATGACAGTTTTTTCATCAAATGCTAAGGTTTCAGCTGTTGATATGCAATAAGTTGTAAGTCATTTGTTTTATGTGTTGAAGTATTAAGTACATATGGAAATATTTTTTATTTCCATAACTACTAGCAAACAACTAGCAGCATCTCCTGTATAGTGTGATATAAATGGAACAACAAAGAACTTGTCTGTCTCCCACCATGGCATATCACACCATATCATTCAACAGCATGCAGGTTTCTTTTTTTTTCAATATTTTTTCTTTTTCTTTTTACATTAATAAATGTCACAGATAAAGACCATCTTACAACATGACCGTATATATATATATATATATATATATATATATATATATATATATATATATATATTATATATTGATGTCAATACCGCAGGATATAGGTCGTAAAACATATCTATTTACACTATGTACATAGATACTTTCACTGTTAATTCCACAGGTATACAGACAGTATATACATTTATAATATCCAAGTTATTATTTAATATCTGAACTTGTATGTGTTCTTCGGTTCCATTAGAGTGTATTTCTAAGTTGCTGTGTGATGAATTATGCTAATATGATATTAAAGGTTTGTTCCCAAATTTCTCTGGATTTCATGTTTTTGTTTCTTTTATCTATTACTATTTTATGAGCTAAAAGGTGTTGTATAGCTACGTGTTTAAAACCCTCCCAAGAGATATTTATTGTATCTAGCCATTTAAAAGCTATATACAGTTTCATTAGTATGAAGATTGTTAAAAATGTATTTGTTTGTTTACTTGGTATGTTGGGTGGGAGAATGTGTAATAGAGTGAATTCCCAAGTTAATGTTGACGTTTGATAACCCATTTTTTATAATTGTACCTTGAGAGAGTTCCAGAGTTTATAGACATATTTGCAGCTCCAAAATACATGGATTAAGTCAGCTATCTGGTCCTTACAGTGTGGGCAGAAAGGTGATTTTGATGTGTTAAATTTGTGTAGGATTGCAGGTGTAAAATATGCATTATTACTGATCATGAGCTGAGTGTATGCTAACTTTTTGAGGGGTATAATCTTCAATGTTAGATTGATTTCCTGGCTTATTTGCTGATCATCTATGGATGGTTTATTTTTTCTCCAGTAGTTAGAGAAGAGGAGGTCTTTCTGGTATTTGATTTCATTTATCATTTTATATGAATTAGTAATAGTTTTCTTTGTTGTGATAATAGTTTTCTAAAACCTGCTACAAGTTTCTATGTCACTATTGGTCATAGTAGCATTTTGGAGGTAACTGGAACACAGTTCTTTGATTTGTCTTAGGATTATTACGTGTGATTTAGGGAGGTTTAAGTTGGTCCTCATTTCTTGTATTGAGCAGTTAAGGTAAGGATAAATATCTTGGATTGTTTTATCTTTCAGTTTGGGAAAAGGGACTAAGTCCAGCATCTTATTGTTTATTTTTAGATTTGGGTTTTATGAAGGGGTTGCAGTATTGTCATGGCTTGTCCAAGGTTCAAGAATTGAAAGAGTTTTTGCGCTAAGTTGATAGAGTGTTTTAAGGGCTCTATAATGTTATAAGTTTGAATTTATTTCTGCTTCAGGAATGGAAGTGCTTTGGGATTGAAACCTAGAGCTTTAATATATCTATAATAGATTGTCATCCAAAGAGGGGACCAATTTTCCATTGACGAGTTATGTTCAGTTATTCTTAATATTCTGTTAGTGTTAATGATTGAGTAGTACATTTTAAAATCTGGTAAATTTAGCCTTCCTTTGTTTTTGAGGAGTGTTAATTTTGGATAGGATATTCTGTTTTTTTTGGGGTTCCAATATCAATTTTGCTAGGAAGGTATGAATTCGTTTGAAGAGTTTATTATGTATTATTGTCTTTGATGTCATGAATATACACATTAGTCTAGGTAAAATGTTCATTTGATTATTGATACTTTGGCCAAGAATGGTAGTTTTAGATTGTTCCATCTTTTACAGTCTTGCATTATGTTTTGCCATTTAAGGTTTACATTGTGAAGGTAGAAGTCTGTTATTCTGGAAAAAGGTGATTCCCAGATATTTAGTTTCTTCTTTTATTTTTATTGTGTTTAACAATGGTATTAGTGAGATGAGTTTGGGTATTTTTAGGGAAAAATATTAGTTCTATTGAGGTTTAGTTTGTAGTTAGACATAGTCGAGAAATGTTCAATTGCAGCTATTATTTTGTTTATATCTGAATTTGGTGTAGTGCAGTATATGTTCAGATCATCTGCAAATGCAGTGAGGTATATTTTGAAGTTGTGTGTTGATGGAGGATTGTGGTATGTGTTTTGTATAGAAAGAGTGGTTTTAGGTATAGGTTAAACAGGAAGGGTGATAATGGACATCCTTGTCTTGTTCCATTTTTTATTAGAATCCTATTTGACCAAGTTTTATTTATATATAGAGATGTGTATGGGTTGAGTTTGGATGATCTGAATGACGTTATTGGGTATATTAAAGTAGGGTAGTGTTTTGAGTAAGAATTCTAGGTTAACCCTATCAAATGCCTTGTGGGCATCCACTACCATTGTGTAGATGTTGATATTGTATCGGTTAGCGTAGGATATTAGTGCATCTAATGCTAATGTATTGTCACTAGTCTGTTTATGTGACGTAAAACCGGATTGTTCTGGGGAAATGATTTTTTCTATCAGATTTTTCATTCTGTTTGCAGGTATAGAGATAAATATTTTAGTATCTATATTTAAGAGGGAGATGGGTCTGCAGCTGTCAGAGTTTTTGGGGTCTGTGTGTTCTTTTAATATAAAGATGGTTTTAGAGGCATTAAAGTGGATATCATTTATGTTATAGTTTACTATGTAATTCAGTGTATAGTACAGTAGTTTGGCTATCAAGGGGGAAAATGCTTTGTAAAATTCTAATGTGAGTCCACCTGGGCTCGGAGCCTTATGTGTTTTTAAATGTTTGATTGTTGTAATAATTTCACCAATGGATATCGGTTCAGTTCGTTTTTTTTTTTGGTGGTCTAAATTTAATTTAGGGAATTTCAGTTTTTGAAGAAAAAGAGTTCTATCTTCCTTTGAGGTTTGTAGTATTTGTGCTCCATATATTTGAGAGTATATTTGTTCAAATGTTTTAATAATGTCTTCATTTTTGTGTAGTTTTTGTCTCTGTAGTTTATTTCTGATATATTGGAGGCATTTTTGTGTTGGGAGATAATTCTGGCCAGAACTCTAGATGGTATTTGAGCTTCTTCTGCGAAGTGGCTAACATTCTGACTTCATAAAAAGATAGGTTCCTGATTTCTAACATATATAGATCCCTTTGCAGTTTTAAAAGTTCTGCTTCTGTTTGGTTATTGGGGTTATTTATTAGTTCTTTTTCAAGATGCTCTATTTTCCCTTTCAGTGTATGCTCCTCTTTCAGTTGTATTTTTTATAGTATGCTACTTTTTTGATAAACAATCCTCTAATTTGTGCTTTGGTTGCAGCCCATTCTAGGTCAGTTGGTACTTGGGAGTTAGTGATATTTGTAAGAGCTATTTTTAGTATTGCTTCTGTTTCTTTTATTACATCCATTCTGGAAAGTAAATTAGGGTTTAGTGACCAATTATGACCCTTATTCTCTAAATATATCTTTTTGTCCCAGTTAATGTTCAGTGTGATTTTGGAGTGATCTGAAAAGAACCTGGTATGTATAGTTATTGTTGGGTCCATGTAATGAATATGTCAGAGATTAAGAAAAAGTCTAACCTTGACCACATTTTGTGGCATTGCAAATAGAATGTGAATTTCCCTGTTTTACCTTCACTGTTCCCATATTTAAAAGGGTCATATAGCTTGAAATCTTGTTTGAGTTAATTAAGGGCTAATGTGGCTTGTTTATTATGTGATTTGGTCAGATTAGATTTATCCTTTTCTGGGTTTTGATATGTGTTCCAGTCACCTCCAATCACTAGGTAGTGATCTTTAAATTGGTATATGGTTGGGTATAATGACATAAAAAAAGTGTTGCTGGTTATTACAGGGTACGTAAACATTAAGTGCCATTATAGGTTTTGGTATTGTAGGACTAGTAAATGTTATGTAACACCATCTTCCCTCCTTGTCAGCTTTGGTTTTAGGTATTTTTTCCTTAAATTGGTTTTTATGGCCACCCCAGCACTGTTTGTTTTCCCCTCTGAAGCTATGATTTGACGGGTCTACTACACTAAACTGACAGCACACAACACCGACAACCACAACACCGACACCACAAGAATGAAACCGCAAAAACATGAAAGTTCACATGCCTGACAAACCACAATCCCGACAGTTAACAAAACAAAAAGTTTGCTGCTTCACACAATGCACACACAACACAAGCACACCAACAACCTAAAAATCTACACTATACCTTACATACAACCACCCTAACCCTAAGTCCCTCACTATCGTACACTTACCTTACCCACACCCTAACCCTAAGTCCCTCACTATTGCACATTCACCTTACGCACACCCTAACCCTAAATCCCTCACTATCGCACACTTACCAAGTCACGCTCACGTTTCCCATGTCGGTGTTTTCGCTGTCGGGATTACAAGTTGTCGGTTATCTGCTCTGTCTGTTTTCTGGCGTCAGTGATGTGATTGTCGATCTTCTGAGCTGTCAGTCTACTGTAGGGAACCTGATTTGACTTATCCATTTCTTTATGTTCATTTCTGCCCATTGCTCTGCAGTCAAGTGTGTTTCTTGTATTAGTATGAGGTTGGCTGTGGTTTTTAATGTAAGGTGTAAGAATAGTTTTCTTTTCTTCTTGTTTTGGAGCTCTTTAACATTCCATGATTCTATTTCCCACATTTATTTATTAGGTGTATCTCTTAGATATGTCAGGTATATTAGTTTTGTTTTGTTATCTTTATATGTGTTACGGTGTGATGGTTTAGGAAAGCATCTATTTATCCCTGTCCCTATTCTGTGCCTAATCACTATATCCCTGGACCAGGAATAATCAGGGGTGGAGGATGAAGGTTCATTATATGGTTTACCTTTATGTCTAATCTTGGAATGTGTTTTCTTTTTAGATATAGATTTAACCCATAGTATCCCCCTGTGTTACTATATACAATGCTGACAAAGCTGAACATACTAGTTCCCTCAACAAACACTGCTACTTAATGTTCCTAGCCTCTTCCAACATACTGTTTATACAATTATGGTATTGCATCTAAGGTACAGCATGTATTGTTTTTGTTTTGTGACTAATCCTTTCTAATACTATTTTTTAAAACAGCATATTAATATACATTCCTCAGTAAATTATAGCAATATATGTACCATACTAATATACTGTTAAACAATCAGTCTTGTCATTTTTACATTTTTCTTTCATTTTACTTATTTTTCCTCCCCTTTATTTATTCAGACTTTGGCCATCTTTGGTGCCTTGCAATGTTTTTCCACATCAGTCCGTGTGGGTTATAAAATATATACTAGGCACCTATTTATCAGGGGTAGGAAGTATATACATAGAGAGAAAAAAAACAGCTTAGCCAAACAGTCCTGCTATAGTTAGCATATTAAGGCTATATTTACATTCTCCCAAGAGTGTTAGGTTATTTTACTATTTTCCTGAGATTACTTCTCTCCAGGATCTTTTAACACATTTCTAGTATTTACATTAAACATTTAACATTTTTTCCCAATATTAATCTGTGAGCTAGCCTGTTTCTGACAGTTTATTTCTTGCCTATTATTTAAGGCTGGATTTTCATTCACCGTCACAGTACTGGGTGTACTGTTTTAGTGAATGGTTCAGTTCAACAGTACCTTATTTCTTCAAGGTTTTGCTTGTAGGTTGGTTGACATATATGGTGCATCTTTCTTCTTTTAGCTGGTGCAGATCAATTTTCATTTTTCAGGCAGCAAAATCTTTTGGAATTTGTTGATATCCATTTTGTCTGACTGTTCTTCTTAATGGAGCCCTCAAAATCGTAGGGAGACTGATTTTGCAGACCAATGTCCCAGGAGGAGGTTCCTTCCTATATTTGCACATCAGAAATGGCAGTTGATTTTTGGTTCCTACCCAGGCTGTACTTCCTTTTCCTGTGTTCCACATTGCTCACATCATGGATTCAAGGGCCTAAACAGCAAGGGGAATCTTTCCGAGTTGGATCCTAGCTAGAGCGCTCGCAAATGGGATTGTTTCTTCACCCAAGGGTCATTTATTGTTTTTTGTGGATTTATTTCATTTCTGAAGGTGGAATTTGCTTAAAAATGGCCAGGAATGTCTCTTTTGCCTCTTTGGGCTTAGCAACCATGTATTTAACCTCTTTGATGTAGAAGTTTAGCTGATTTGGATTGTTCATCTGGATTTTTTTTTTTCTATTAGGAACTTGCAGTATGGAGATAGTAGTTGCCTTGCTTGTCTTATTTGTATTGGGAGGTCTTGAGCAAAGGAGATTTTATTATTATTCCAAGTGAGTGTGCCATTTTTCTTTGCTGCCAGTGTGATTTTATTTACATCTTGATAGTTTAATATTTTAATATAGACAGGTCTTGGTTTCAGTGGTGTTTGCATTTCCCTCATGGCTCTGTGGGCTCTCTCTATTGTTATTTGCTGTATTTCTTCAGGTTCCTCTAGCATGGAATTTATTATTTGCTTGATTGTTGGTATTAGATTGTTATGAGGTACAGTTTCAGGTATACCTCTGATGATGATATTGTTCCTTCGAGATCTTGCTTCTAGAGCTGTTATTTTTGCTTGTAAGTTTTGTATTTCTTTGTCATGGGCATCAGTTCTTTGAGAAATAGACCCCGGGATTCATGAAGCTCGGCGCAAGGATGGTGTTAGACTTGCGCCAACCATGTGGTGTAGAGATGGCGCAGTAGCACCATATGCATATTAATGAAGGTGCGCTGCCACCACATCCACATGCATAGGAAACGTGTGCAAGTGCATGGGGCATGTCGAAGCGCTGCATGGAGGCGTGGACATGTCGGCTATTTACGTGCAACCTAAAATGCTGAATATTACAGCCTGCCTCCAATAGTAATCACACCTGTCAGTGTCTGTGGATACTGAAACGTATGCAAAGCATGCAAGACAGTCTTGCAAACACAAAAATAAGAAGCAAACACAAATGTACATAGCTGAATATTGAGTCCCCATCCCTCGAACAAATGACATTTAAAACCCTGTGTCCATATTCTAATGGAGTGTTGATAGTTATACCAAGTGGAAGTGAAACGCATCGTGTCAGCATGCCACCAATAGCTAGGTCTAGCCCAGTGGTCAGGGGTTACCACCTGTCCCACATTGTGAGGGACAGTCCCCATCTGGGCAGTTGTGTCCATACCAAAACCATTATAAATGTAAAATATCCTGTGACAGTATGACATAATTATGTCCCACATCTCATGTAATAGTCACATACAATAGTTATTTCCGTATGTAACATACCTGCATGTTACAAGAAATAGAATAAGCAAGTAAATGAAACAGAAGAAGCATCTAAACTGCTACAACAATAAGCTTACATTTAGTCATAAAACAAAAGTACTATCCGTTGTACTGACCATGGGTATGTGTTGGCCTGTAAAATCTGATGTGTGTTCTGAATATATCCCACCCTGGCCATATGAAAAGGTGGCAACGCTACCAATGATCAGAGCATTTGGCCAAAATCTGCCCATTTGCAGTCCAAAGCATCCTTGTCAGTATGGGTCAAAGATGAACCGGTATTTCCCGGGTCTACCTACCATGCCATGAAAGATAAGTATTTGCATGTACCTATGTGTGTGATGTACAGCGTGTGGAAGGTGAAAAATGCTAGGGTAGTCCTCACAACCATACAGGTACCAGAGATATGTAGTGTATGCAATGTGTTCCCTTGACCATGCCATAGGCCATCAACCAGAGAAGGGATGGATGGACTGTGTGGAATATGAGTGTGGAGGGGACAGGTAATGTAATAATTCACAAATGGGAGACTGTGTTGACTGCACACTAGGTGAACTGGAGGTGTATGATGGAGCAGTGGGTGAATCAGAAAGAAACACAAAGAACAAACATACACATCCGCAATACAACCTGACAGGACATACTGTAGAACACAATCCCACAAACATATGAATATTAAAATGAGCAATACACATGTACATAAACGTCACTGGCACATACCCACATAATGGTCTGGACTGAAATGAGCCATCCAACTACAACACACCTGGATGCATAATTGAATACCCATCATCCCCTCTACAGCACACAATCCCCCCATTCCTGAACATCCACCAAATCCAACCATACTCGGGCTGCTAGCTTGGCACAGCCATATCTGCACATAGTGACCACTACTCATATCTAGTAGGCAGTCTCACCCTAGGCAGTGTCAGGATTGCAAACTATGTATCCCTTGCATGTAAAACCCTATCACATTTTTGTAAATCCAAAAAGATCGAAGGTTATTGTCTTGCTCAATTTTTGGATATCCCTCATGGGATAAGTATCCTGTGTAAACATCAGACTTGGTATCACAACACGATGTGCAGTCCTGTAGACATCTGGACAAAAGTTGCATGTGCAGTAGTGGTTCACGAGACTGCTCAGCCTCCAGCCAGTCATGCAGAACCTACTACCTGGGATTAAACAACTGACCATGATGCACGGCTCCCCACATGAATTATCGAGAATATATACTTTACACATTTGCATACTGGCAGTTGGATATAGGGTGATTAAGGCTCTGACATAAGCAGGGTACCTCCTGTCCCACTTTGTGAGGGACAGTCCCTGTTTGGGTAGGTGTGACCTGGCCAAGAATGATACAATGGCAAATATCCTGTGATTGCAGGAAATAACTATGTATCATATTTCATGTAACAGTTGCCTAAAATAGTTATTTCTGTATGTAAAATATGTAAATCTTACAAGAAACAGAATAAGCAACTGAACTGCTACAAGAATAAGCTCTCAACTAGGAAAATAAGTAAAGTTCTAAACCCTGTACTGACCATGGGTATGTGCTGGCCTGAAAAATCTGGTGTGTCCCGAATATATCCCATTCTGGCCATATGAAAATGTGGCAACCCTACCAATGGTCAGAGCATTCGCACAATAACTGGCCAACCTCTTAATCCCCCCTAAAACCAGTGACCTTCGGAGGAAAGGTGTTGAATGACACTGAATGACTAATGAGAATAATTAAGAGTAATAGACGTTTTTAACTTCAGAAAATAAGTATTAATACATATCTTCTGAATCTGTCAACACGTTTCAAGTTAATAGTACTAATATTGTAAAAGTGTCCGTGATTGTCCCTGAAACGCCCTTGCCTTGT
>NC_056745.1:369296267-369336267 GCF_019279795.1 Protopterus annectens
ATGGGCACATATCCTGTCAAGAGGCTGAGACTGAACAGGGTATTCAGATGCAGGGTTAATTAGTTTTGGAGCTTGCGTATGACATAGCCCGGGACACCATCTGGTCCCATGAAGGCAGTGTTTTTAGCTTTAGATAGAACCTTATTAACCAACATATCAGTAATAATTGGAATTACACAATCCCCTGGAATAGTAATGGGCTCTGCAGGTGGTGAGGGGGGGTGGGGAATTTGTACTGAACCTGTCAGCTAAGATGATGGCAATGTCAGTGGGGTCAGTGTATTTCGTTCCATTTTGTACTAGCTCAGAACAGACCTGAGCATTGCCATTTAGGTTTTTGACATAACCATAGAAAGCCTTATGGTTATCCTTGGCATTCTTGGCAACTTTCTTTTCAAAATTGGCTTTAGTTGACTTGATGAGGACCCTCAATTTCTTCCTAATGCTGATCAGGGACGATTTTTCTACTTGAGATTTGGCCTTTTTTTGTATAAGCCTCCTCCTTTTATTGTATAGTTTGCTTATGGCCGGGGTCCACCAGACTGGTTTCTTCTTGCTTGAGGAAGGAGTCTTGGTTTAATTGGGGATAGCACGGTCCATGCATCCTGAATATGTATATAAAGTGCCTTGGTGTAGGATTCTGCATCCTGGATATCATTATCCTTCTGCAAGGAAATAGTGAAGCTTTCCACTTCTGACGCAAGCAGTTTGAAGTTTGCTTTGGAAAGTTTTTTTACGATGGTTTATTTGACTGGGGGAGGTGGAGGGGTGAGGATGTCCAGGGTTATCAGTTTGCAGTCTGATCTGACCAGAGAGGGAGTGATAACGGGTGTGGTACAATGGGCGCCCATATTTGTGATGACTAAATCCAATATGTTGTCCCCTCTAGTGGGAGAACATACCAGTTGTTCAAGGGCATTTGAATTTATAAAGTCTATGAACTGCTGGGCATAGGAGTTAGAACTTTGGTAGTTCGCCCAGTCTATACCAGGGTAGTTGAAATCACCCAAAATTATGATGTTGGGTAGGACCTTTATAATTTCCAATGCCTCAAGGAATGCTGAGTGAGCATCTTGGGACATGGTTGACGATCTATAACAGGCTATGACTTGAAATGTGGTTTTACCTGCTGATAGTTGCTCATGGATGATCTCTGGGGCATCATGCTGTGCCACTAACCTGAAGATGTGGGTATCCTTGATGAATATGGATACACCTCCGCCCTTTGTACTGTGATCCGGTAACTGAGGCCGGAAGGTATGATATGAATTGTAACCTGGTAGTGCTGGGGTGCTCTCTGGAGCCTTGAACCAGGTTTCCGTCACTGCACAAACATCAGTTTTCTCCATATAGAGGAGTGCCTCGAGTGCGTGCATTTTGAGGTTGAGACGTCTGGCGTTGAGTAGTATTACCCTTAGTTTTTGGTTGCCTGTGCTGGTTACAGTGGTTGGTTTGGCCTTTGAGTCTTGCCTAAAAAAGGCACTATGGGGATGGCAAGAGCCTTGGCCAGTATTCGAAAGCCTATGGGTGACAGGTGCAAACCATCTCTGGTGAAACAACGAGGCTTGTCTATCATGTCATCCCATGCAGACAGACACTGGATCCCCTTAGAATGACATCAGAAGCTTAGCCAATTGTTGAAATTGATCATTTTGTCTTTGTATTGTGGTATCATTCTAGGTGAAGGTAGCATGCTACTCAAGGTCATGGTCATACCAGCTTGGGCTACATGATCAGAGAGCTCCTCAATGTCTCTTTTCATGTAGTCCAAGGAGGTATGTCTTAGATCATTCACACCAACATGTACAATGACAGCGTCATACTTGTACTTATTCTGGAGTGACCTAAGTGCCTGTGTTATGTGGCGGATCCTAGCACTCAACAGGCAGCTGACAGTAACCTTTTCCTTGTTCAGCCTGGTGAGTGGAACATCTGTGTGCCTTACTATAGAGTCTCCTATTACTAGCGTATTGTGTATGGTGTTTTGCCTTAGGGGCTGTCATGAGGCACACTGCTGAGGTGAATTATGTGTTTTCTGGCTTGTGTTTGAAGGTGCAGGTTGCTTGCTTGTCTGCTTTGGAAGGCCCTGTTTCTTTTTCAGATTGATACCTAGTGCCTCCAAATATATTTTTGTGTATTTATGTGTATGTTTTGCCGGTGCTTGTTTTGTAGATCCATGTGTGACTGGTGGTGTGATGCTAGTGTGTCTCTTCTCTTCTTGACTGTCTGTTACAGTCATGGGTTGAGAGCGCTTAGCCTCCAATCTGGCTGTGTATTTGCAAGTGTTTGTGTCTAGAGGTAAGAGGAGAGGGTTGTCTGTATACATGAGGCAGTTGTGACATTGCCTCAGGATGCCCAATTCCACCAGATGAACTGGAGAGTACACCTGAAGCTGACCTCTGGACATGCTTGGAAAAGTAAATTTCACTTGTCTTGCGGACAATCAAGGGTCTTATGCTGTATTATAATAGTGCCATCTAGGAGATTTGGAAAATAATAGTGCTGTCTAGGAGATTTGGACAAGTGCTGATTTGGGTTATGCAAGTGCTGCAATAAGAGCAGTTGATCTGAAGCACTTGAGTAGAGGCTTTTGTCCCTGAGGGTGTTATGCAGTGCCCCTGATACAGTGTTAATTCTCCCCCATTCATATGTGAGGTCTGCAAATGATGGAAAGCGCATATTCCGCCGACTACCTTAGGTAGATGATAGCATAATAGGTTGGGGTTACCACCTGTTTGCCTTTGCAAGGGACACTCCCCTTTGGGCAGTTGTGTCCTGCAAAATGAATGTTATTATGGCACATGACCTGTGATTTTGGGAAAAGAATCCATATATTGTCTGTAGTGGTTGCATAAAATGATTATGTTGTATCTGAAACACCTAAATGTTATGGGAAACAGTATTAGCAACTATAATGCTACAAGAATAACATTTACTTATGCAAACTGGTAAAGTAGTGTATTTTCTACTGGCTGTGGGTATGTGTTGCCTTACCAAATCTAACATCTCTACATATAGGTCCTATAGGGCTGCCACCTTTCTGAATGGCCAAAGTGGGACCTGCTCCGTAGAAATGTCAGACGTACCAGGTCAGAACATACCTACAGACATGCATAGTACAGAACTATACATATTAGCACAAATAAAAGCTTAGTCTAGCAGCAGTCAAGTTGCTTATGCTACTTCACATAACATATAGAAGTATCATATATACAATAACTGTTACATGCAACTATTAGAGAAATGTAGAATATAATATTGTCCTGTAATCAGGGCATTTCCTATGTCTAGATTATTTTTGCATGACACATACGCCTAAGGAGGGACTGTCCCACGCATAGTGGGACAGATGTTAATCCTAAAGTCTCACCTCGGCCAATTTAAAAGGTGGAAAACCTACAATAGGTATGTGGTAGCATGACCCAGCAGATGGATGTGGTTCCCAAAACACATTTACTTGTCTGCATTGCAGAGTATTTGTTCCCATGTATCAACCAGATGGGAGCAGATTGTATGAGGAACACGCATATAATATGATTAACTCACTGGACAGGCCGCCGATTCTGTACAGTCGAACGCCATGCCATTGCTTAATGGTCAGCCATACCTGATACTGTAGTCATGTAGTCTGATGTAATAGGAATCACAAGGGATCACGCCCACCCAGCGTGAGTGGCAAATGCACGCACCAATGTCGGTGCATGTGCAAGTGAGGGAGCGAGCAGGTGTAAGCGTGTTTGGCTACCAGTATGCGAGTATTGCACTGTTAAAGAAATGTGGAGTCTAAACAAGTGTAAAAAGCTGTAACCAGAGGTCAGCAGTGCTTAACACCGCGCAAATCCATGCACAACCGCTCCCAACTGCTGCAGTGTGCCTTACTCACTCCTTATCCAATGGCCTTGTTCTGGCAGCAAACAAAGAACCGTTCTTTGCAAGTGTTGGTAGCAACACTGTGCGCACACAGCTAATGTGAATTACCAATACACCATGGCAAATATAGAGACAAAAGACAGTACCACACGCATACCATACAGCACAGCCATCCAACAGTATAGCAATGTACTGGCAGATATGTCCGGACCCCTGTGTTTGCAGACCTGTCCGTCTTGTGTTTATGTGTGTGAGCATGCCCAGTATGACCATTCTGCATGTTGTCGACTGACATTGCCATCATACCTTCATTTGTTTGAGCATGCCCAGTATGGTCAACTGGATTGCATGTGTCACATGTCCAGGTAGTCAGTACTGTGGTGGCGACCTCTGCGTTGTACACTGACAAGTAGCATGCTGTGTCTGCAGGGTATCCATGCTCATGTGGCATTGACTGTTGCTACATTTCTGCACAGCATGGGGGGACATCCGACTGTATCCACATTCCTACACAGCACCGGGGGGGGGCGCACCTGACTGTTATATGTGTACGTTGGAAGGGAGGCACAGCTGACACTTGTACACTTTTGCTACTACTGTACTGGTATGTCAGGTACATCATTTCATTGTGTAGACCTACCTATTGTGCTGGCTAGAGGCATACCAGTGTACTCCAAATCTTAGCTTTAATTACCAAGATATTAGTTTCAGAAGTCCTAGCCTTCACAATCTACATCCAACTGCCTGGCCTGCTGTACTCTGTCTGTGTGTGTCTGTGGGGGGGGGGAGTCATCCATTGGGCATATTTAGAGGCCATTGTACAGCATTTGTCTGTGTTGGTCTATACCTGTCCAGCTGGTTGAGACTTGTGTGGGCTGTATGGACACATATGATACTCAGCCCATTACCCGCAGTGGGTTAGGACACCCTGTGTGCTACTGGCTACTATGGTGACACCAGTATGTGCTACAGATGTCATGGTGCCACTATGGACATCTACTGTCCGCTGCCTTAACATTCGGCCACCAAATTCCCTTGCATGCTCACCTCCATACCATAGCTACAGGTAACAACACATTCTAACTGCCAATTGGTAGGTTGATTGACTTACCTTGAGGGTGTGCCAGACCTGAGGATGATGCTGGAGGGCTGCCTATGTTGGATGCACACCGTGCACTTCCTATACATGGCTGAGCACAGGTAGTGTCTTGTTTGTCATCCATTTTACTGTCTGTGTGAGTCAGAGAGGGTGACATTACCTGGGTACCTACTGTGTCAGTGCATATGCTATGCATTGCGTCTTTGCCAAGGCCAGGTCATACTGGGCACCCCTTCTTCTGCCTACTGGGTCCGGCTCAGGTAGTTCCTCCTCCAAGTCACTCTGTGCCTGTACAGGCCTTGGCATTGGCGGGGGGCTGTGTGGCCCTTCCCCATGCTGTTCCTGCTGCAACTGTTTCTGCAGGATCATATTGTGTAGCATAGCAAATACCATAACAATTTGGATGCATGTAGCTGGTGAATACTGCAAGGCTCCACCGGATGGGTCCAGACACCAGAACCTTGACCTGAGCATCCCAAACACACTCTCAGTTATATGTCTTGCCTGTGCATGTGCCTCATTATGGCATAGTTGTTCAGGTGTGTGTGCATTTCTGATGGGTGTCATCAGCCACTGCTCCAGTGGGAACCCAGCATCCCCCACTAGGACATGGTGACTGTAGGGGATGTCCATATTGGCAAAGGTGTGGTACAGCTGGGTCAGATGCCATATATCAGAATCGTCATAGCTTCCAGGGCAGCCAACACACACATTCAGTATAATGCCCTGGGCATCGCATATGACCTGGCAGTTGATGGAGGGGATGCTCCTGTGGTTAATGTAGGCCCTACCCCACTCACCGGGTGGTGCTTTGATGCATACGTGTGTGCAGGCTATAGCTCCCACTACCCCAGGGTAGTCTGCCATTTGGTGGAAGAGACGCATATTGCTGGTCAACACCTCACGTGTAATGAGGAAATGTACGTGCTCATTGGCATGTGGTGACATGGCATCCAGGAACTGGTGGAATACTCTGGATGCAGATGCCTGTGAGATCCCCATGATATCCCCAGTTGTGCTTTGGGAGGTACCTGTGGCTAGTATACCTAGGCCTACACATACCTTGATATCCACTTGGATGGGTTTCCCTCGGCCTGTTCGATGCGTCAGGTGTGGCCGGCACAGCTCAACAATCTGCTGTAGGAGGTCTCTGTCCACCCCACAGCGCTCCACTATCTCCAGCTCATGTAGGCCCTGGTATGTTACCCTGGGTCTGTACAGTCTTCTCTGTCTCCTCACTGAGGGTTGTTCAGCAGCATTCACATCCTCACCTCCCTCAGCCTCCTGCACCTGTTGGTCTATGTTGCCTGCTGCAGCCCTTCTAATTTTGTTGGATTGTTTTGTAAAATTTCCCCGCATGTATACACCGGTGGTGTAGAGTGTGGAAAAATCCCGTGGGTATGGTGCTTGCTCACTTTATCATAGTGTTCTGGGCCGGGCTGGGCCTGTAATCTGCTGATTGTGATAATTATCACCTGTTTGCCCAGCTTGTCCACCTTGACTACTCTCCCACTGCTGTTGTCCCTCCCAATTGCACTAGGCAGATATAGACACACCCCTAGTTTAGGCATGATAAGGCAGGAACAACCCCAAGACACAGGGCTCCAATGTACATACAGTATCCCTGACCCCCCATGCTTTCACCTATATTCGAGTCCTGCGCCTAGCTGTCTATACACATACACTATTGGGATCTGCATCACACCCTGGGGATAAACGGGATTCACTATTTTCCACCTCGTCTGCATAGTATTATTTTCTAATGCATAGTTACATGACCCATACTGAGCCTCCACAAAAATACTGTTGCACAGATCCATACACAACTGGTTAAAAGTGCCTTACTATCACCGTATTCGATGTCCCTTGTTCTTCCCAGCAACAAAACAACTAGTTTCTGCATGGCTCAAACCTGGGATCCTGCACACCATAACAATGTGTTTTACCACTAAGCCATGGCAGATATACATACATCTGAGGTTATCACACACAGATCATCCAGCACAGGCATTCAACAGTATAGGCCATGTATTTCATCATGTAGATTTATGTGTGCTAATGTCCACATATATATCTATATATATATATATATATATATATATATATATATATATATATATATATATATATATATATATATATATATATATATATATATATATATATATATATATATATATATATATACATACACACACACACACACACACACACACACACACACACACACACACACACAAACACACACACATATACATATACACACACATAAGTAGATATAGAATATATATCACAACAGTGGACCACATGACACCAACGCATTAGACAAGAATGAAAAGGAAACCATATGCGCCTCCTGCATTATGTACTGGTGTTACTAACAAGGCAAGTGTGTTTCTGTGCTTCACATGGGTTCAGACTGTATTAAGGGTAAGATTAGGGCTGCTGACATTACTCAACAGACCTATTACTGAATGTGTGTGTATGTCTTGCGAACCCAGTCTTTTGGCCGATTGTGACGTTTATGGACACTATCTTGGAAAACAACAAAGGACACTCTTCAACACATCCTAGAGATAGTCACTCAAAGATACCAACACATAGGATATGACTGCCAAACACACACACCTGCCATGCCTTGGAAGAGAACACCTACCTGTTTATTCTATCATACTACAGCATTACACAGTTACAGAACATACTACCAAGATTACTGGGACGCAACACTCCCAAAGGTGTACTTCTAGGTGGGTGACATCATCAGCAATGGAAAAGTCAGCGATAGGGATTGTATGGAGTGTGAGCAGTCTAAAAGCATTATTTTGTCCCCAGGCAGATGGAGGCACATCGCAGTTGGCATGGCTGGGATTAGAACACCGACCTAACTACCTTATAGCATTACACAGTTACAGAACATGCTACCGAGATTACTGGGATACAGCACTCCCAGAGGTGCACTTCTACGTGGGTGACATCATCAGCAATGGAAAAGTCAGTGATATGGATTGTATGGAGTGTGAGCAGTCTAAAAGCATTATTCTGTTCTCAGGTAGATGGAGACGCACACAGTTGGCATGGCTGGGATTAGAACACAGATCTAGCTATCTTATTACACTACAGCATTGCGCTGTTACAGAAAGTGCTACCGAGATTACTTGGACACAGCACTCCCAGAGGCATACTTCTAGGTGGGTGACATCATCAGCAATGGAAAAGACGGCAATAGGGATTGTATGGAGTGTGAGCAGTCTAAAAGCATATTTCTGCCCCAGGCAGACGGACACACACACACACACACACACACACACACACACACACACACACACACACACACACATACACACACACACACCTGGGATTAGCACATAGATCTAACTACCTTATCACACTACAGCATTACGCAGTTACAGAATGGCTATCAAGATTACTTGGACACAGCACTCCCAGAGGCGTACTTCTAGGTGGGTGACATCATCAGCAATGGAAAAGTAGGCGATAAGGATTGTATGGAGTGTGAGCAGTCTAAAAGCAAATTTCTATCTCCAGGCAGACAGAGACACACACAGTTGGCATGGCTGGGATTAGAACACAGACCTAACTATCTTATCACACTACAGCATTAGGCAGTTACAGAATGCGCTACTGAAATTACTGGGGCACAGCACTCCCAGAGGCGTACTTCTAGATGGGTGACATCATCAACAATGGAAAAAACAGTGATAGGGATTGTATTGAGTGTGAGCAGTCTAAAAGCATATTTCTGTCCCCAAGCAGATGGAGACAAACACACGCCAGTGGTATGATCACGACAACTGCATATCTATGGACCACTATTACAATACTACATAGAAATGTGCCGCGCCACAGACTCTACACCTTTCAAGACTGTCAGTATGACCATCTAGGAATGCGGACATTGACATGGATGCTGGCATTTACGATGTACATACCTGTGAACCAATGAGTTCAATGTAGGAATCCATCCTGAAGTGGGGTATGGCCAACTGTTGACTGGACGACCACTATCACTATACAGGGTTATAATGGCCATGCCCATACACATAGAGGCACATAACTGATACAAGGTGTCACTGGGAATGCTCACACACTTAGTAGCACATAGCCGTTTAGAATGCACTGTCTCCATCTACACAACGTCATACTGGGCATGCTCACACACTTAGTAGCAAAGGGCTGTTTTGTATGCACTCTGATTTTAAACACGGAAGGGCACAGTAGTGTCGATAGTTTTCATTGTTAGTATGAATGCTGCACTACATATATCTGACACCTGTCTTCTACACAATGTCTGCTGCTGTCCATCACCTTAGATGTACCAATCTAAACCTAGTACACCGATACCACCCATGGTGATGTCCTGCCAGGAGTGGCTACTTCACCCATATAGTGCCATTTATAGACAAATGTCCTGAGACCAGGTAAACACCCTGACACCTAGAGGACAACTGCATTGTATGTGTATGCTAAACAGTGCTAGATGTGTAGCGTTTGTAATCACAGCTGCCCAATGTAGATCCAACAATGGGGAATACTGACATCTGTGCAGTGAGCAACACCTGGCTGAAGGCTTAGTTATGCACAATAGCACTACCACCATATGCCATGGATACAGACATGTGGGCCATAACACCATTATGGACCACTCCAGGTGGTGGTGTCCCCACATACATGAAGGCCACTCACATGTACTGACCAGTACACCTTCAAAAGGCATCACAGATGTGTCAGGTGCAGATCACAGTGTCAAAAGCCGCATTTTAGGATGTATCCCTCAGACACCACCATGTGTTTTGACCAGCAACATACATCCATACATGTGGTAGAACATATATTACTCCAACATCATGTGACCCATGACCAGTGGACTGTACCTAGCTCTACAGCAACTGTGCAGACTACCCATGTACTGACACAGTTGCATCATGTGTTATGCAATGCAATGATACCACTGTTCATAATCAGGTCATCTGTACACATAACAGGGGCCCTGGGTCATATATAGCAGTAACAGATGTTTGTTGCTGTATACCAGTAAACATCCTCATGCTTGGATATGACATACATGTACCTGCCATGGATATGTACATGCCACACACAAACACAACACATATGTACATAGCACAGCTGTTGCTGTCCTTCATGCAGACAGGTGGCTACAGCAATTACACACATGCACATCGAAGGTAGGTCCATGGCTGTTGAATGCTAACAGTACATAAGGTGTGATATCAATGTTGACTGAGTTAACATTCCCTCTGTACTGGTTATCCATGACAACTATAATATCATACAACAGTCCATGTGTCATGTATGTCATCACACATGTCCACCAATTGCAATGCCTACAAACATGGCTAAATGACAGGAATGTAGGACCTACACACATGTACATGTAGTGGTGTGCCTTCAGCTACCATGTGTGTGCAGTAGCTGATGTTTGCAGGTGACGTGTGTCTTACTACAACATGCAGTTGCAATGCAACCCCATCATTGCCAACTGTATATGGTGATATACTGACAGTATGGTAAGATGTACATCAGGTATGGACAGATGTGTGGACATAACTAAGTGGTGGGCCATCTTTACAGATGGATGTTTGCTGAAGACAGCTCACAGGTGTGTCACAAGCCATCCTACCATAACATGTGCAAACACTAAACTATGTTTCTTTTAATTGAAGGGGAAGACATACAACCTACACAGCGGTCAGGGTGTCACTGACTATAAATCACTTGACACCTGTAACACTTAAGACCTCCCGTGTGAATATATCAGCACAATTGCCAAAGGTAGCGTCGGTACACATTGTAATGCAGGCAATACTGCTGCATGTCTGTCATACATATTATAAGATAGAAGGTGTTTAATTCACAGTACTGCCATGTGTGTTTGCTTGTGTGTCCATATATGCCATGTATGATGGGGAATACATCCCAATTGTTACTCACACTCCTGTACACTGTTGTAGAGATCTGTACATACTGCAGTGTAGAAAGCAAGACATAGGCAGGGGTGGGGTGTGTATCACACACATGTGAGCTATCTGTATGTGCATGACATAGGTGCATTCAATTGTGAACTCCACAGTGTGTGTATGTATGTATGGCTGTCTGGTCCATGGAGTGAGGATGTATGTTACCATAGTGAACACATAGGACCCCTAACCCCTCCAGGTGATGCAATCTACTACCCTGTTGATGCCTTCGATCTTAAGCATTACTGACTACCTGTACATGTTTATTCTCTGTGTTGTGTCATGTGGGTGCACAGTACTGTAATGGTGGTTACTACATAGGCAGGGGTCCTCACCTCAACACTATCAAGTGTGTGTGTGTGTGTTACAGTGTCATTGACCCCATGAATGTGGGCGTGTTACCATTTGTCTGAATACATGTGTGGTGTGTGTGTGTGTGTGTGTGTGTGTGTGTGTGTGTGTGTGTGTGTAGAGTTGTGTGTTCTCATCCTGTAATATGAATGTGTATTACTGCTACACAGTGAGGCCTCAAGCTTTCAACTGGCCTCTACCTCTGTCATCAGCTAGACTGCTATGTAAACTTCCTGCCCCATGTAACTGTACCTGTGATGTCACCCGGCATGGATGTCACATCTCTAGCCACTGTAGCTTAGTATACAGCTCCCATGCTCCTGGATCAGTAGATGTGTAGACATCTTTGGAATGTCAGCCTTTCTAACAGTGAGGATGAAGCTACAAATAGCATGCTGGTATTGCCATACATACCTGTGAGAAGTCCACATTTGCACATGGGAAACTGCAAACACTGGCACTCAATGGCACATGCAATTAGACCTGAAGGAGAGAAGCAGGACATCATTACCAACATGCTGTTACTGTTGTTACCAAGACACATACTGTGAACAGAAAACAATGCATTCTAAACCTGTACTACATGGTACGTCTGCTGCATGTCAACAGTACACAACAACTGTAATCTACACTTATTTCCCTATTCTGTTCACCCTGTGCATCAGACCATATGAGCATGTCCCTGCACCGATGGTGTGGGTGACAGGGATGTGGCACACTCATCATCATATGCACAGGGTGATAATACTTGCCAGGGGCCTAGGCTGCACCTGTGAATGACATCATGTGTGTGGGTTAGGGCCTGTGATCTAATTGGCCATGTGTGGTTGTTATGCATGTGAGTGTTGCGGTGGCCTACAGATTTTTCTGGTGTGTGCATGTATGTGTGCACACAGTTCTGCCATGTGTCTGGCCTACACAGGGGTATTATTGACAGCTCCAGACTGTACAGACCAGGTTTTACAGCTCACGGTGTCCGGCCATGGCCACGTGACCTGTGCCTGCCAGGGGTTGCACGGGCACTACCAGGCAGAGGTGCAGATTGGGTACTGTCCGATGACACATGTCCACTGGAACCGTGTCCCCATTGGGACCATCCAGGGCCATGTGCACAAACCCTGCTGTGTCCTGGTGTGGACAGCACAGCACCAGCTGCACTGTTGCTGCTACTGCCACTATGGGAGTGGGCATGTGAGGTAGCTCATTCACATAGACCTGCACCAGGTGATGTAGCTGGCCTACGTCCACATGCCCTATGCTTCACTCCTACCAGATGTTTCAGCACAGACAGCTCACGTGGATTATCATTTCTCAGTCAAGGATTCCAACCATGTCATCCAATTGTCTGTCCAAAACCTCAGCAATCTGGTGTTGAGCATTTGCCAATGCCTGGATGTTGTCGTTTAAAGAACGGATAGCAGCCCTCTGAAGCCTCTGCCCTTCTCTGTTCTGCCATTCAGCATGTGCCTGTGCCGCCATTACAGTCTGAAACATGAGTCTGGTGACACCAGCTGCTGCACTCTGTCCTGCAGGGACATGTCGGCCAGAGGTCCTCCTCCGAGCAGCACTGGTCACATGCCTGTGTGGCCCATCTCCAGTCATTTGCCTGACACCATGGTGTGAACACACACCTTCTGTAGCCACCACACTTTCCTGTTCCAAGCTACCACACGATAACTGTACTTCTTCTATGGCCACTGGTGATGGGGTAAGTGTTGGCATGAGATCTGTGTGCGGGGATGAGGGAGATATAGGTGGAATGGCAACCAATTGCACAGATTTAGCCCAGGACAACCCTGCCTGTGCCTCAAGCATATGTTCATCATCACTGCTAGAGTCTGTGGGGACACTAACATCAGATGGACCACAGGAGGGTAACACACCTACATCACCTGTGAAGGCAAACAAAGACTCTACATTACAATACAGACACACACACACACACACACACACACACACACACACACACACACACACACACACACACACACACACACACACACACACACACACACACACACACACACACACTCAGACACAGACACACATACACACACACCATGCATGTGATTTGACAGAAGGCATGCAACATGCATGTGATACAGCAGACGGCATGCAGCTCAGACAATAATAGCGGTAGTTATCATACATCCCTGGGTTGCACACAACAGCAAGCATCTGTCATAGCAAAAGCCATGCATTTCACACAATCATGGTAGTAAGCATGTATCCCTGTGTTACACCATGTGGACCAGCACAGGTTAACAGTACACATGGCTGATGTGTGGCATATGACCATGACATTAACAAGTAGCATGACATGTAATCTGCTGACGTGTGCATTGACATGCATACATGTTTGACACAATGGTGTCCTGTCACATATACAGTAGGGTAATGGTGTCACATTGCAGTGTTGTCTGTCTGCCCTACAGATAAAATGCACATTTAGCAGATGTGTATGACCATTGAAGGGTATTATGAGGCATCTATTTTGCTATACAGTGTGAAGTACAGACACAATGCCATTGCATGGAATCATGAGGCGTCTCTATTGCTATACAGTGTGAATTGCACACACAGTGCATAGCCATGACTGTGTGCATACACAATACATATATACTGTGGATTGTGACCCACATCACTGAGGTGTATACACAGTAAACCATGATGTGGAATGTGTGACACAGGTCACCGAAGACATACGGATGACACCCCTGCACATCTGCAAACATATTTTAGCTGCATGGCAACCATGTCCACACATGGCAAACTTGTCAATACACCATGTCCCACATGACATTTGTGTACCACAGACACAAAGTGCATGGTTGACAGTGATGTCCAACAGCAGCGAGGGAAATATACTGTATCTGTGGCCTGATGTGGTTGTCTGTGTATGTATGTGGATGCTGTACAGGTGACTACTGTCATGCTGTGACACAGTCATGATGTTCAACACATCTTATGTGGTCGAATGAAGTTACGCCTCCACAAGCTGTGCACAGGCTTGTAGGATGTCCAGTGTTCCACATCTGCAATATAACCATTCAACAAAGGCTATAGTTGGACCATGTGTAGCCAAAGTACAACATGGTGTACACACAAACACATCACATCTACTGTGTGTTGCTACATGTCTCTGGCCATCCTCCATGGCCATGTGTGAACATGTGTTGGCCAAACAGTTGTGATAGCCATCTATCTCACATGTTTGTGTTGCCCCATGTAACATACACCCATAGATGTCATATACTCCACTGTCCACAGGGTTATGCAGACAAAGGGTTGTATGTTTGGTATTTGGGGTATGTTTTATGGGATAGTGAGACAATGTTGCAGCTGGACCACTACATGTCATGGACATGTCAGATGGCACATCACAATGTGTTCACTCATAGCAGGGGCATAATCCACAATGGTGAATCCTGTGGGCTGCCTATACTCCAGCTCACTGTGTAGTACTGTTTGTGTACCCCACATGTGTAGTTCTGATGTATAGTACATGTTCCTACATTGAACAACACCTCCACCGTTGTATCCACACATCTAGCAATAACAGTTTCTGAGGTTTCATGTCGGTGTTTTACTTACTTTGTAAGTATTGCACATGGGTAGCCAGTGTGATGGATTGCAGATGCGACCTGTATATTGTGACCCGACCATACATTATGTGTACATGTGTTAAGTAGCCACATGGCAAATAGATCTCTGCATTAACATGCCTGATACTTATAACTGTCTCACCTGCAACGGCCTGCTGTCTCAGCGGAATGCCAGAGGTACCTATATAGGGGTGACACGGCAGTATGATCATTATCCACACCTGTATGACAGCTACAGGGTGCAATGTGCATGTTAACACATTCGCCAGTACAATAGGATATACTACCGAGTATGCACATGTGTGCATACAGAGAGTAGCATACTATGTATGCGGCATGTGTTTATACATGCCTTGCATATGATGTTACATTACATATTGTACAGTGACACATGCAACTATATGGGATATAATAGTTATATGTGCAGTAGTGACTTACCAGGCAACTCCAGGCTCAGCGGTTGAGAGACACCCACCTCCACGATGTCAGCTAAGGTTTGTGGATGCTGCTCTGATGGTGTCCCCAGGTTGGCAAGTAGCTCCTCAATACGTGTGAGTGGGGTCTGGGTTGGTGGCCCACCACCTGTTGCACGTTGTTCCTTGGTGATTGCATTCATACGCTGTTTCCTACATCTGATCAGGTCCGTGCAGTGTCTGCACACCTGCTGGTATGTGTGGTTATGGCCACCCACATCATTAACCCTCCTGTGAAGTTCCTGCCAGAGGTCATCCCGCTGCTGTGCATCCTGTGGCACATGGCTAAACAGGACATCATAGTTGTCTTGGAGGTAAGGTATAAGGAACTCATCCTCCAAGGATGTATAGGCTGGGAGCCTTGTTTGCAGCATATCTGGAAGACATAATGATGGAGACAGGTCACAGTATCTCATAGATGCACAGAGATACAGCTGCACATACATGTGTATCACATTTATTACATATAAACAGTTGTCTTTGCAAATCTTCATGACACTGACACCAATTAAATGTTTGTGTCACACACATGACACCCAATTGGGATTGGATATTATCACCATATATGTGTGTCACTTGATTAAATTGCTCATACTCCATGTGGATGCTGTCTTGATGTGGGCATGTCTGTTTGCCTGTACTGGTGTTCTTACCTATCAGCACATGCCTGGGTGTGTCCACATTAATGCTGTCGACCTTGATGCTGTGTATATGTCACATATCAACACATACACTGCCTTAATGGACATGACCTGTGACAATGCAGACATGCACAGGGAAGACTTTACATGCATGTGTTTTGCCATATACATCTACATGGCACTATACAGCAGTTAAACATCCTGCCACGTATCACCTGTGTTGCACATGTGATACACATGGGAAACTGGTTAGCTGGATAGTATTTGCAGGGATGGTTGTCAACTATAGCATGTCCGGCCAAGGTCATGTAGTAGCCTGTATGCCCTGGGCCATGTATGAGCCTAGGATGTAAGGTTACCTAGCTGCAGCCAACAGCCATGTTTCTGGCACCAGGTGAAGCAGTGCCACATAACTGATCCAGACGGTTAATGGTACATCTACCATGCAATCATCACACCATGTTTGACAGAGGTGAAATGTGCAGTTTGCCGGACAGGGTTGCATATTATGGCAGGAGTATTTAACATGTATGGCACAAGGATCTCTCCAGCATGTGGCGATCCTTGTACTAGGAAGGTGGATGTCCATGACGTATGTATTTCAGATCAGGATATGTATGTGTAGCATGTCCAACATCACAGTGTTGGACATGTCTATATGCAGGGTAAGCATCATGCTACATAGTGGAGATGAGGATTGTGAAGGCTGGTGTCACCCATCCAAACATGGGCAATACCCCTTAAAGGTGATATGTGATCCGATATTGGTCACTTGAGTGATGAGTATGGCTGTACAGTGATCTCCATGTTCATGTATGGCACCCTGTCATGACTAGGGTTGCCTCTAGCTCAGGGAGGTAAACTGCACAGCACCATCCCTTACACACAGTGTCCATTATGTTGACCACTGCCTAGGTGGTAGTTCATGGGTACAGGGTTATTAACCTAGCAGTGACAATGCAATATGCAGCTGTCAGATTGTGCACATATGTCACACACCTCACCCACAAAGACCATTCTGTATGTTGTCACCAGCACTGACTCAGCTATTGCTCCTACGTCATAGCCATTCACATACTTACATAGGCAGATGCATCCCATGTGTCTGTGTGGTATGGGCTACAATGAGGGGGAGTACAATGAATTAACCCTGTTTTACTGTAGCTGCCACTGGTGTGATATGCACATATTACTCAGACACCTTTTGTAGTGTTGGTTCTGTCAACAGTCCACTGGCAGAACACTCCTGTGACATACAAAGGTACATATAGTATACTGAGTGTAGGTGGAACACAATATGGGTGATGATGTCCTATGACCTGTCACAGGTATGATCTGCAGTGTGAAATCATCTTTACTGTCATCTACATCTGTACTGCTAACAACATATACGTTGATTAAGGTTCATGGACTTTCAGACCAGACTCAGCAGGGTAGTAGTGCAGTGCCTCCCATTATGAGTGTTGTCTCCACTTTGTGGGTTGTGATAACTGTTGGTGTGCACTATTCAGTGTTTTCACAGACTGACATGAAGCTATGTTTTACATGATGTATATGTGTAGAGCAAAATGTTTTGCCATATGTCTATGATACAACCAGGGATGTGGACAGGTCCCATGCAGCCTGAGTGCACCTTGTACCATCATAGTTATGGTTACAGGGGCTCTGTAGTGTTCATGGATATGTGATTGTGTACCTGTTGTGGGGGCAGTGTGTTTATGTTATCCAACACCTTATCTGTATTTCTTATTCATGCTCAGCACTTGTTCAGAACATGTAAGCACTTCATGAGCTGTTAATTACTATAGCACTCAATCCTCCTCATTTCCTATAGGTAAACACTGTTTGTACTTACATTCCCACTTGCTTAGAGTAAAACAACTCTTGTACACACTTTCCTCACATATCTAGTGGGAAATAGTTAAATATTCAGGCATGTCCAAGTGTCAATTCCCAGAGTTATCACCTGTCTATATGATGAATATGGGCATCATGAGGCAACATAGAAATTGTCTCATGTACACAGTCAATACTCCCCTCCTAACATACAACACTACAACCTGTGGGAGATGCACATATCTAGCCATGCTGGAGGTAAAGCTCTCTCCAACCCAGACTGAACCTGACAGTCATGTGGGGATGTTAAACATTTGCACCACACCACACTCATCACATAGTCTCACTAGATCTCCACTACCACAGACCACACATAGTAAGACTATAACATTTGCGGAGCCTCTCAATACTACTCTGTCTAGGCAACAGAGAACTCCAAAGCAGAAACACAGGCAGCCCCCATCACCCAACACAACACCAATTACCTATAGACCACAGACTCAGTGTGCCCATCAACCACAGCCAATAGGGCGATATAATGTACCCAACACACTAGGTGACTCTATAGGCAGTCACACTGATGTCCCACTTAGCAGGCTACACAAGGTGATAGTTACTGTCAGCTGCCTGTCGGGTAACAGGATCCGCAACATAACCTATGCACTCAGGTCACTCCTCAACAGGTACAATATGACTGTCATTCTCCATGTTAGTGTGAATGCCGAGATGTACCTTCCTGGACTATATGTAAAGAGACATGGAATGGATTTCTGATCTTGTAGCCCAGGCAGGTATCACCCTAGCCCTGAGTAACATTCAGCCATCATCCAGACTGATAATGCAGTACAATGACAGAATTATTTACTTCAACAATTGGCTATGCTTCTGGTGTCATTCCAAGGGTATCCAGTATCTGTCTGCTTTGAATGACATGGTCGACAGAACATGATGCTTTGGCACAGATGGCCTGCACCTGTCGGCACTGGGATTACGGATAATGGCTACTGCACTTGCTGCTCCTATAGTGTCTGTTTTAGGCATGGTTCAAATAACATATTCACCACCATGGCAGGAACAGGCAAGCAAAACCTGAGGGTAATGCTACTCAATGCTTGACATCTTCATCTCAAATGCACTCACCCGAGGCACTCCTTGCAATGGACCACTTCGATATCTATGCAGTGACTGGGACCTGTTTCTAGGCTCCTGAGAGCACCCCTGCACTACCAGGCTATTACTCATACCAAACCTTTCAGTCATGTAACCAGGACTGGAACACCCACGGCGGAGGTGTGTCCATATTTCCCAAGGCTATCCACACCTCCAGGCTGGTTGCTTAGCACAATGCATCAGAGGTAATCCAAGTGCAACTAACTCTGGCCATAACTGCTATACAAATTGTAGCTTGCTAGAGATTCCACACCATACCCCACGGTTAATGGTCCTCACTTCTTGGTGTACTGAAAAGTGGGGTTCAAACAGACACTACTGATGTGCAACTGACACTACCCCTCCATTAACTGGGATACCTACTCATGTACCAACACATTCGGCCAACGCTTTCTTGGATTCATAATCTCCAATCGCCTGGATCAACCTATCCACACCACTACCAGGGCCAACAATATCCTAGACCTGGTCATTACCGACATGTGTAACTGGTGTTCCACACCTGGGGTTATCTCCTCGTTGGTCAGATCCAAATGTATGCTAATCACCCTTGTATCCACATCCTGACACCACACCCTTTACGGAAAACATAGTACAATATTTCTACAAAGCCAACTTCAGGCTTCTTATGACAGCAGTAATAAACGTCATGACACCCGTGCAGATGGACAATACAGTTACAACCGCTGAATCATACACAACTACACTTAATTAGCACTTACATGACTGCATGGATCATGCTATCCCAAACAGAGCCATGACAGTACCCACCAGAAAATGGGCGCCACTTTGGTGTTCCACTGCCATGGACATAATGTACAACAGAAGGAGGAGACTGTTGCAAAGTAGAGTACAATTCCATGAGTGGAGGAGCTCCATGGTCAGCCTCGGTAGGAATCTGAAATCCCTTATCACATCCTCCAAAGCTAGCTGCATAAACACTACCACAACTAATTCCAGGGACTACCACAAAGCGTTCTAGAGATATGTCATTACTCTCAATGGCGATACCCACATCTGCTCTGACATACAGCAGTTAGGCAAGAACATTGCAGAACTGACTGATATTGGCAACATCCTGGCAGATAGGTTCAGTGCTAACTTTACACCCATCTCACACCCTAAAGGGCCCATAACCATACAAGAATGATGCAGAGTCCCTGCGATCACATCTACACAGTTCAAAGCTGCACTCTCTAAAGCCAGGAACACAGCATCCATGTGACCGTACAACATCACAGGCTTTGATTTCCATGAACTTCAGAACAAAATGGCTCCCCACTTGGGCACCATATTCACTAATAGCCTTGCATCAGGCATTGTGGCCCCTGAGTGGTGCACAGCAACAGTTATCACACTCCACAAAGGTGGCACCACAATGGACCAGGGGAACTATTGCCATATACGCCTGACTAGACTGCTATGCAAGGCTATGGAGCACATCATCGTGGATCTCATTCACAGAGACATTGGTGGCTTCCAAACCTTTGATCCCACCCAGTTTGGATTTGTTAGGGCCAGACCATGCCTCCTAAACCTGGTGGAGTCCTTTGAGACAGTTACCAAGGCAGTAGATGAGGGTAAGTAGGTCCACACAGCTACCTTGACCTCTCAAAGGCTTTCAACACTGTTCCCCATGCTGGTATTGTCAACATGCACATCCACCTGCACATCAACCCCTACATCATGAGATGTTATGCAAAGTGGCTCATGGATATAACCCACACAGTGAGGGTAGCATACCCTAGTTCCTACTGTAAATCAGTTACAATTGGTGTCCCCCAGTCCTCAGTCATAGGGCCCCTCATATTCGCTATATGCATCTCTGAGGTACAGGCTAGCACAGGAGGACTTACCCTGAATAGGTTTCCAGACGACTGCAAACTAGTGGCCATGACTGATTCACCAGCTGATACAGACACCCTCCATAAGGGTGTCACTGGGATGGATACCTGGTGTCAATAACATGGCCTCAAGCTGCATGCCACAAGGTGCATAGACATCCCATTTGGATTACACCAATCACCCGCAGACTATCACATAGGTGGTAGTCCCCTACATACATAAGACATAATAAGGGATCTTAGAACCCAAGTAGATAGCATTCACTCCTTTGATAACCATACTTCCAAGGTGGTGTGAATATCCTTCTACGTGGCCACCCTAATCTCTAATGGGTTTGTAGCCAGAACAAAGGCAGCCATTGTGCCACTCTACTCATGACTTATGAAGAACATTAAAGGGTACAACACCCCATTTAGGATGTACCTTACAAGACAACAGCTTTAAATACCACAACATTACCACACCAAGAGGAATATTGACCTCCGAAGGATGACGTATGCAACCCAACTATAGAAACCCCAACTGTACTCATTTGCATACCACATACTCAGAGGTGGTCTCTGCTGAACATACAAGGCCTATGTCCAAAACAATATTGATGGATATGCTCCACGTAAGCAAAAGCCAGTGAGAGCCACATGCTCTGGGATATGTACCTAAGTGCAACAATGACTAGGACGTGCTGGAGGGATACATTCCTGACCTGGACACTCACCATGCTTTGGAACATGATTCCTATGCACATCAGGCAGGGACCCTCACTAGCACTCTTCAAGAGATACCTCGATGGGTGGATGGGAGACAGACATGTACCACCAGGGATCACTGCAATGGCTGTGCTGTACAGATGTGCAGGAAACTAATGGCTCTGCTGTCCACAGGCACAGGACACTAACCTATAGTGGTGTCGCAAGTGAAAACACTGTAGTTAGGCTTACAAATGGCCTTGGCCAGACAGCATAGTACCTAACTATGAACCTATGAAGCTATTACATGTCCTTTGTGCATGGATAATTGACTAGCTCTTTCATTTCAATTAGCTATCATGCTGATACACTGTCTGGTGACTACAAGTCATATGTATCCTGTTATTGTGTATTGTACATGCCAATAGACATACCTGATGTTTGCATGACATAACAGTAATGCTATGTAAAATGTTAGACATATCTACCTACAATACTGTACATTTCACATTTTTGCCACAATATCCCACAATGCAAATCATAATTGCACAGCAGGACCACCTTAGACATGTTATTCTCAGTTATACTCCCATACATATGCCTACTGTTACAGTATATCAACATATACTATCCCCTGTTATGGCACGTACTTGTTGGACAAACCCTGCCACTGACAGCGCCTGGAGTGGAATTGTTGTGTTTAAAGTTCTTATATAGCATCCCTTGTGGTGTATGAGGTGTTTACCTTGTGGCCCACAGCAGTACACACAATTTCTACGAGCATTACTATGCTCAACAATACATCACTACATAATATCTTTTCCCACTATATGCATTGCGTGCACTTTAATTAATACAGAACAGGTACTACATACACTAACATACTGAGTGTTCTACATACCTTATCAGTATCCCGAGTTGACGATAATATAAATCCTATTCATTTTCTGTTGTAATGTTTTTCTCATATGTACATACGGTTTGAATGTATGACAAGCCATCCTTTTATACTTAGATGCCAGTAACATGTGGTATCCTGCCACCAATTGGTGTTCCAGAGTAGATGATTACATGCACATCAGCTGTGCAGCTACTCCATTAGCCAATTACATGGCAACAGTGGGGTATAATTGAATACTCCACTTGGGAGTTGTCCCTTTGCCCTACCTTCGAGGAAGACAGACTGGATGTGTTGTTTGTGATGAATTGCAACAGCTATATGGAGACACACAGAGATATATTAACTTCATGGCCCCCATGGATTGTGTGTAACGGCTAGAGGATGTAGTTCTACATGTGAGTGTAGCTGTTATATCAGCCGTCTGATACGGGATTATTGCATCCAAACCCTGTAACATTGACGTCTGTTCCATTGTACAACAGCAACGATTTCACATAGGGCCATTATAGTGTGTCTCTCACAAGGTATGTTAAGGCTTCTGCAGATGTCATAGAGTGAGTGGATGCTTGTGATGTTATTACATTCTGTATTGCAATTGTTTCGGGTGTGGGGGAGATGTAGGTAACAGATGCAGGTGTGTAGGAACTGCATTTATACATATTCCATATGTGTGTGAGGGCTCCTTCCCTAATTGAAGACTTATCCTTTAGTAGACTAATACTATGGTTATTGCAGGCTTATTCATTAAGCCATTGTTAATTGGTTCCTGTATAACATGCAGGTGATGTTGGTCCTTCAATCCCTTCGGAAATACATCGGTATGTAATGAAATGTTGCTAAATGAAAGCTGTCTCGTGTATTTCTGTCACAGATATTTGTACTCATTGGAGTTGTGTTGGTGACTGAGCCTCTTTGGCTTGGGTTGCCACCTTTTCAAATGGCCATAGTGGGACATTTTCAGGACACACATCGGATTTTAGAGGCCGACACATACCCACGGTCAGTACAAAGTATAGAACTTTACATATATGCCTATATAAAAGCTTATATTCTTGTAGCAGTTTACTTGCTTATCCTGTTTCTTGTTACATTTAGGTATTTTAGATACAGATGACTATTTTATGCAACAATTACATTAAATATGGAACATGCCAAATGTCTCGAGATTGTAGGACATTAGTATTTGTACTCATTTTGGTCAGGACACTACCACACATAGAGGGACTGCCCCTCGCAAGGTGGGACAGGTGGTAACCCTATCTTTGGCTCATGTCCATAGCACATATTTGTAATAGTGTACAGATATATATACTCCCCATATCCTTTGTTCATAACGTTCGGTCGTGGTGGAATGTGTGATTGCTATGGTCCATGTTATGCACATATTTGAAGACTTCAACCGCTGTATACAGCATACCCATGGATTCAGGAACACACACACTTCAAACAACCACATTACAGTTCCCAGACTCCCAAACCCCACAATACTGAACATTCAAACTCGCGACAGTCAAACTCCCGGAACTAACACAAACACAGAACACACACACGCACACACAGACACACTGCTACCCATCACATCCAAACAAACCATCCTACACTATGTATGGCCAGGTCCCCATACACACCCCATGTGGGTGGCTGCACCCCCCACACCACACATACTGTAATAATCTACCTCCGAGATAGCACAAAAAGACACATGAAGCAAACCTACACACACACATTACAGTCCCCCGAAAACACACACCACACTCAGAACACACACTTACACACACTACAGCAATCAGAAACACACTTAAACACAGTACCTACCTGGACCGCAGCACCAGAAGCACTAACTAAATGTCCCTTAACATCGTGATAATAGTACTCGTGGTTCTAGTGTTCTGATACTGTGGTCTTTCGGTCTTTAAGCCTCATGATTACGCATGCCGGTATGTAAACCATTCGGTATTTGATAATATCCTATTTATATGTACCTCCATGGTTGTGTAGATGTTGTTAACTTATCTATATATTTGTATATATATATATATATGTATATCCATATATATCAACATATATATCTCTATTACCCTTTCTCTCTCTATATTTTAAATATATATATATATATATATATATATATATATATATATATATATATATATATATATATATATACATATATAGAGAGAGATAGAGAGAGAGAACACACCTTTTGTTGGGTACATGGCAGTGTATACTATTTACCGAACTCCACCTTTTTGTGTTTTAACCTGTCACAATATACACCTGCCATTGGTACATCTCAGGTAGCTTAGTGGTAGGTTATTGTGAAGATTGTGTACATGATTGTGTGTTCTACTCCTGGCAGTGGTCATTTTACCTTGCAGAGCAGGTAATATTAGTACAAGGGTAAATAATGCACATTTCAGCAGTTCTGGGCAGCTTTGTCCATGATCTGTGTGATATTCAGCAAAGGTTAGACCTGTGCTGCGCATATCCATGTAGTCATGTTTAAACGATGCTTAACGGCACTTACTGGTGCAAAATCCCGCTAACATGTGCTTAAACGTGCACTAATGACCTGCATCCAACATCCATTATTCGGGACACTGGAATTACGTAACAGTCCTTGCAGGTTGTGGAACCGGGAACATGCACGAGGCAGTCAGTGGGTTTACCACTGGGGCATCTGGGATATGCACAAGTGTTATGGTGTTTAGTATGTAGACTGTACTATGGCTGTTCCTCCATACTGCAAACAAATGTGTAACTCAGTTAGTTTACATATGGATGATACCTATTAATGTTATGTCCAAGTGATACTTAATGGCTGTGCTCCAGCTATGGAAATCCATGTCACAGTGAGCCACACACTGTAATGTGCTACACCTTGCCACAACCATAACTGGAGAATGCTGGGGTGACAGATACCTGTCATGGGTACTCCCCATGCTTTGGAACTACACCCCTGATTACATTATATGGAGCCCCTCATTAACACACCAGGGAATCTTTGCAGAGTGGGTGCGGAACAGTGGTTACACCCCAGGGATCCCGCAATTGGCTCTGCTCCACAGAGGGACAGTTAGTTAATCAATGGGGTGGCGACAGCTTATGAATGGCCTCTGACAATTAGGCATGTACCTACCGAGGTACCTAGGAACCTATACATACAGTATCAACACATGCTGTTAGCTTAATTTACTGTTCAGGTGTTGACTTACCTTGTACCAAAAGCTGTTGTGTGTGCAATAGTTGAGGGCTGCCTATGTAGGATGCACACAGTAGACTACCTGTACATGACAATTTACAGGTTGTCGTGTGTGTGTGCCATCCATTTTACTGTGTGTGCAGGTGGAGAAGTGTGTCAGTCCATAGGGGCCTACACTGTCAGTGTATGTGCTATACATTCCCTCTTTGCCAAGGCTTGGGCATATTGAGCATGCCTCCATCTGCCTACTGGGGCTGGCACAGGGTGTTCGTGGTCTGAATCCCTCTGTGCCTGTGGTGCCCTTGGCAATTGCGGTGGGCTGTGAGGGCCTTCACCATTATGTTCCTGCTGCAGCTGTTTCCACAGGATCATATTATGTAGCATGGCACATACTATAAAGATGTGGGCACACTTGCCTGGAGAGTACTGCAAGGCTCCACCAGATATGTCAAAAAGAAACTCTCTGCAAGTAGGACCCAGGTGCAAGGCAGGAAACAGTACAAGTAGACAAAAATAGCCAGCACCAAATAAGGCTAATAAGTTGAATACATAAGTATTGATTTAAATATAATAAACAACCCAGACTGGTTTCAGCCAACAGGCTTTCCTCAGTGGGAATAAAAGTAATAGCCCACCAGATATGTCCAAGCAACAGAACCGTGATTTCAGCATCCCAAACACACACTCTATGATGATTCTGGTTTATGTGTGTGCCTCATTATGGCATTCTTGCATGTGTGTGTGTGTGCATTTCTGATGGGAGTCATCATCCACAACTCCAGTGCATAGCCAGCATCCCCCACAAGGTGGCCATATGGGATGTCCCCCCTGACAAATACCTGGTACAGCTGTAAGGCATGCCAGATGTGGGAGTCGTCATAGCTTCCAGGGCTGCCAGCACACACATCCATGATAATGCCCTGGGCATTGCACACGACCTGGCAGTTGATGGAGTGGTATCCCTTATGGTTTATGTAGCTCCTACCATGCTCACCAGGTGGTGACTTGATATGTATGTGCATGCAGTCTATTGCACCCAGTACCTCTGGGTAGTCTGCCACATGGTGGAAGAGGAGCATATTGCTGGCTAACTGCTCCTGAGTTTGGGGGAAGTATATATGCTCACTGGCATGTGGTAACATGGCATCCAGGAACTGGTGGAGTACCGTGGATGCCGATGCCTGTGAGATCCCCATGATATCTCCAGTTGGCCTTTGAAAGGTACCAGTGGCTAGTATTCTCAAGCTTACACATACCTTTGTGTCCACTGGGATGGGTTCCCCTCTGTTGTTTCTGGCTCTGAGGCATGGCCAGCACAGCTCAATGATTTGCTGTATGATGTCCCTGTCCACCCTGTAACACTCTATCTCCAGATCATCTAGCCCCTGGTAGGTTACCCTTGGTCCGAACACTCTTCTCCTCCTCCGGTGCCTGAGGTGGTTGTCAGCATCATCCTCCACACCACCTTCAGTCTCCAACACATGCTGATGAATCACAGCTATGGCAGCTCCCAACATGTACATTGTAAAAGTCCCCCGTCTGTTTACACCGATGGTACAGTGTTTGGGAATACACGAGTGTGTGAGGTGCCTTCACACTTTATACTATTGTGCTTTGAAAGCTGATGATGTCATAGGGTGTGTATGTACAAACTGAGCTGCAGGGTATCTTACTTATGTGTTTTACCGCAGGTATTGCTATTGTGGTGCCTTTGGTGTTGAATTACATTTAGCTGCCGTGGATCACCTCTTGCCCTTGCCTTCACTTTTCAAACTGATTCCCCTCCCATTGTCAGGCATGCATCCTGCAGCCTGCTTTCTTGTTTTGTACTTTCCCAACCCAGGATTGTGTTGCAAAATGTGTTCTATAGCTGATCTACTGCAGGTTTGCTTTGCTCTGCTGTGACAGTTCTCTTTTCTTTGCAATCCAGCACCTCCCCTATCCTGTTCTGCAGGTTGCTATTAGCAGCCTTGTTAGCTACCATTAATGGCCCATTGTGAGTTAATAGGTGTTAATTACTCAGTTGTACTCCAATTACCTTACTGTGGCATTTCCTTATTGTCTTCCCGTAACCTTGCCGTTTCAGCTGTGGTGCGCGTTGCATGCAGCTGTTTACCAGGTTTCGAGTGCGTTGACATCCACGTACACATGCGCTTTCGGTCACTTTGTGTGCTCTCAGCTAAGCAAAACTATGGCTACATCCACACCACTATCCTGCAGCTTTGCTTAGCAATGGGCAACCCAGATTAGCAATGCTCCAATGTGCTTACAGCTACGGTGGCACACCGCTCTGCTGATGTCATATATACCTCCAGGCCACTCTTCAGTGTTGTGCTGCTGCACCATGTGGTACATCCTTATGCTTGCAGGATATTTGCGATTCAGTATTACTTGCATCATTTGCATGGCATTGACTACTAATTCATAGTTACCATGCCAAATACTGTCACAGACCCTTAGCAACCCTTGCGCCTTGGTTGTGGTGTACCATGCATACCATTGACTATTATAGCGAAATCATGATTTGTGTTACATTTAAATTTTATGACATCTGTATATATTTTCCTTGTGTTCCCATTTGTGCACACATGCCCTGCGGTTGTACTTTGCGTTAGTGTGGCCATGACATTAAATGTTATTTTTTATGAGTTGTGCGTATTTTTTTATGCCATTGGCTGTATATTTAGCCATTGGCATATGTTAACTTTGTAATACGTAAGTTTGGTCCGCTTTCATGGCTCCAATGTTCTGTTTGGAAAAATGTAAACCTTTTTTTTGGTTTACATTTCTGTATGCTTACGTTATGCCTGCACCACTTTATGAATTGCTATGTACCTTCATTTGCATGCTGCACTACTACACATGGGGTGATTAGCATACATGCGCCAAGAGCTGCACAGATCTGGCGTACGCTGGTAGTGCACATGGAATTGGATCATACCTGAATTGCTTGGTGGCCATATTTGGCATTAGACCGCCTATGCTACACATGCGCCTGGTGCAAGCTTCATGAATCCTGGGGAGAGTCTATTTTTATTTCATTTTCTATTATTTTGTACACAGATTTTTCCATTCTGGATATTATTTGGCTGAATGAGTCACCAAAGGTTTGCAATTGTAATGATAAGTCCTTTATTGCTTGCTGGATAAGTAATAAGGCAGTTTTTATGTCTTCCAGATTAGCTGGCTGGTCTGTCTTGGATTATTTGTAGTTCTAGAGTTGTCAGTTTGTTTAGTTGTCTTTTGTCTTTTTGAAGTTGTGCCTTTCTCAGGTGAGGCTAGTACTGAGAATTTGGTCTTAGTTGTTGTTGTTTCCATATTATTTTCCTCTTTTGACATCTTGCTGTATAGTGTTTTACCAGTCTTGTAGTCAGATGCAGGGCCTTAGTAGCACATGGCTTAAGCTGTCATTCAGAAATCTTAGTTAATCCTGCTATTCCTGAGCTGAATCTGTCACTTGTTCTTCCTTTTTTGTTGGCTGGATGATATTAGCATTAAATATCTACAGTTATTTCTGTATTATTAATTCTGCGTTGCCTTCTGGGTTTGTTTTAATCCAGGATATATGAGAGAGCTAGATGATAGCAATGTTCACAGAACAGTGGCCATTTTGAACTCAAGGTTTCTAAGTTATGAAAATATTAATTTAAATATGAAAATATCAATAATACGTGACAAACTAATTACTGCAGGACATCCAAAATTATCAATTGTAAACCCATTTTGTTAATTACTCCTTGCCCTTTCTAATACTAGCTGGCAAGTCACTTAGTTAAAGATGCCAGACCCAAAAAAGGCTAGGGCACCATAAGGAGCAATGGATGTTAACTAGGAGCAATGGATGTTAACTGGAAGCATACAAAAAAGGCACTTTAGGCCTGAGTGAGTTAAATCCTCTTATTTTAGAAGGGAAAGGGGATGACTTCTACAAGAATTTCTATATTTATCATACTTCATTCAGAAGGACTGACACACCTAGTTATTTTACTACAAAGTTCTTCAGGGATCCCACTATAGCTCAACCTTTAAAGAAATATTTTTTTTTCCTTAGGAACATACCTTTAGTTGACCAGACTAATGCAGTCTATCATGTCGTACAGCATCCAACATCAAACTACAGTATTAAAGGCTGCACTCAGTTGTAAAGTTCAGAGACAGAATAACAGTAGTTAACACTAATTAGCTCAGAATTATGAGGCTGTATTAATAACAGTGCATAAATATAAACAGCCTCCAGTAAGACTGTTAAGCTAAGCATTACAGAAAACATACCTATTTCAGTCAGCAGTGGCAGCATCTATTTTCTTGCAGATTCATTTACATTTCGGGAATTGAAATCTATGTGGGAAAGGATAACATCAGCAGTAAAGGAACTTTTCTTGAATTTGGAAGCCTCAGAAGGTCAAGACACATCCTTGATCAACAAGGAAAGAACATCTACTAGTAACGAGGGTGACCATACTTCCAGTGAAGCTCATCCTAAGAAATTAAGATGACAAATGAGGAAAAGCTTGAAGAATCCCTTAATGTGGATCAGTCCTCAGCCCAACAGCCATTGGACTTTGGTCAGGAAGAGGAAGGTAATGAGAAACTGGATTTAACTGGGGGGGGGGGGGGGCTCTGTTCACATAGTGGGTTAGTTGGCTAAGGAGTACTTAGAAGAATTTTTGGAGTCACTCCCTAAGGAAGACAGGCAAAAAGGTATGAACTAGTACTTAAAAAACAGTTTTGGGTCAAATCATTGTAATATAAGTAGCAATTTTAATGGGACATCGCAGGTAGACCCAATACCTGCCCAGCACTAGGAGAATATACTCACAGGAATTAGGTAGTATTACTCTTCAATGGATGGTTAATCAAAAACCTCAGCTGAGGTTGGCATACTTTATAGCCTCTGTGGGCACAGGTTCTAATAGGAATGTTCTTGTATCCAAGGATGCCATCACTCCAGGATTACACATTACAATCCATTTTCCTTTCAGCATAAATGATAAGATTACTCAAAATGATTGCATTGTGGTTTCTGATTTACTGGATGTGGGCAGCATTCACTGGCTTGAGGAAGCAGTCAGTGCTGGGTCCAACTATTTACCAGCCATATTTGTAGAGCAGTGTAAAAGTCATCTTCAAAAACAATTCTCAAGAACAAGGGGACTGGGTGGCAGATTTTATAGTGTACAAGACTGTACTACTAGAGAAAGAGCCAAAACAAGCCCTGCCTCTACTGGCATATTTTTTAATCACCCATGAAATGCACCACATTCAGGGATGAACACCACAGACTTGGTTTGATCTATGTTTTGGAAAATAGTAGCAACGGATAAGAATTTACACTGGGAAGAACATCACTCAGATATGTGGCTCAGCATTATATTAGATAAGCTCAGGCTCATTAATGTTCCTCTGATGGCAGCTAGCCAAATTAAGAACAGGTATTGCTGGGCCTTTAACAGAGGCAAGTGGATGTGACCAGCTTGTTGTCTTGTGCATGTCTGTTCATATTGCAGAAAGAATCATTCAGCCATTAGATGCTGGATTAAGAATGGAAAATGACCATTTCCCCTAATCAACCCATTCCTGAGGGATCACTCTCTCAAAAGCAGCATGCTAGGAATAGTGGAATGGGATTATTCAGTCAGCGAAAAGGGAATAGTTCCCTCCGAGGACAACCATGCACTTACTGAATCATATTCACTGGTTAGGGTCAACGTTTGGAAGAGAAACTCACAAATTCTTGTAGTACACAGGCAGCATTGTTCTTAGCACACATTTTTGTGTCAGTCTTTCCTATTGAGTCATCTGCCCCTATCATTTCTAAGCATGTTTGGAACCTCTGTGAAAGGGAGGGAGGAAGATGTTAACAAGCTCATTTCAACTGAACTAGCTGATGTTAGGTTGGAAGACCCTCCCTGGGAATCTTTTAGGATCTCTCCCTAAGGGTCTGGTTCCGATAAAGAGAGAAGGTGAATTCTGCCTTACTTATCACTTATCCTATCCAATGATCAATCAATGATCTGTCAATCTGTCAATGATTATAATGATAAAGTAGAAACCCAGGCATGTCACACATCAGGAAGCACATGTGTTAAGAATATTCTCTGATCCATGGCTTGGAAAACTAGATATTCAGCCAGCCTTCAGGCTTTTCCCAATCTTGGAACAAGTCTGTTCTTTTTTGGGCTTTTATTTCCAAGGCAAATACTACATTTACAAAGCAATGTCTATGGGAATGCTCTCATGCCTGTGCCATTTTTGAAACTTTTAACACAGCATTCCATTGGTGTTGATAGCACATAGCTCCCAAGCAATCAACCATTCATTACCTGTATGATTATCTTATAGCGGGAAAAGGGGAAGAGAGATCCAAAGAAGGCATGGAAATATTCATCAGTTTATGCTGTGGTTTAGGTGTTACTTTGACTTTTGGTGAGGTAGAGGGAGCCTATCAGAGTGTCACCTTTTTTTGAGTTTAAACATCGATGTTCTGTGACAGCTTTCTGGTTGCCTCATGACAAGTTACAACACTAAAGGGTAGAATCAAAGAGTTTTTGAGAGCAAAGAGAATCAGAATTAGTGAAATGATTGAACTGTATGGGTTCCACAACTTTGAGCAGGACATTCATCAGAACAATTTCATTTACTTTGAAGGAATGGAAAGCCAAGCATCACTGGGTATGTCTTATGGCCAAGATCGAAGAAGGCCTCCACTTACGGAAGACTTTTTGACAGATTTCAATGGAGTAGCCCTCTGGAAAAGCCTGTGCATGGCATATGAATATTTGTAATTGTTTACAGATGAAATGACAGCATCTGGCATTGGCTGATATTTTCATAGAAGGTGGTTTTCTGTGACATGGCCTTCCACTTGGTCAGATAATGGAAAGTGGGATATAACCTTCTCAGAGATCTTGCTTATTTCCATTGCTACTTTGGTTTGGAGACAGCAGTTTGGTAATAGCAGGATTATCTTTTTTCTCAACAATCAGGCTGAAGTTCAAGCTTTGCTGGAAAGTCTTCCTGTTGTAAGTGGATTCATTCTTTTTTGAGGCTATTAATTTTATTAACTTTGTAATTAATCTAATCTTTTCTGCTAAGTGCATCCCAGGGAGACTGAACAGCATCACTGATTGCCTGTCATACTTTCAGACTTCCAGATTTTTGGAAATGGCTCCAGAAACACAGCAGTTCACCACACTGGTACAGTCAGAGATTTGGTTAATTGGAGAGGACTAGCATTCATTGTTCTTTGGCATCAAGCAGCCTTAATTTTTTGAAGACATTCTATCTGTCAAAGAGAGACACAGGTCTGTGTTAAGTATTATCTGCTTCTTATTCCAAAGATGCCTAATGAGTGAAGCTGTCAGAATAATCCATATTCACCTAGTTGTGCATGGCTAGTTGGCAAGATCCATTAGCCTTCCTGACATTACTAACCACTGGGTGGTTCTCAGACTTGTAGAAGGGTGGGAAAATAACAAGGGCACAGTTTCAGAGCCTGGAAGACATGTAGGCAAATTGTTGGTATGTATTGTATTGTTAGGAGTGCTGAATTCTTCAGATAATGTCCACACCTTTGTGGTGTGGGTGACCCTTTCCTCCAGGTTATATGTAGGTACTTTCAGGGTTAATGAGATACTTCAGTTTCTGCCCTGGGTGTGTGTGGGGGTGTGGTGTAATCTTGTTGTCTAAGGATCTCATGATCATTTGGTTGGAAAAATCAAAAAATGATCAGATTATCTGGGATCAGCAAGTTTGTTTAGTCAAGTCAGGTGAGGTGTATATTTGTACTGTCCTGTACACTGAGTCAGCCTTCTGCACAGAGTGCCTCCAGAATTCTCACCTGCACAAATGTTCCCCTCAATCCATTTAATTATTGCCAGAGATTTTAAATTAATGTTCCACAAGGTTTTGATAAGCCAAGGAAATCCCTCCTTCAGGTTTTCATTCAAATTCTTTCAGAACTGGTAGAACATCAGAGTCCATTCTGTACAAATTTTTAAAAAGGATGGGAAAATGGACATTTAAAGCTTTTTTAATTTATATCAGAAAATAATATAGCCCCCCCTTTTTTAAAATTTACAAGTAGAAATCTCATTTTGATCATATACTTGGAGAGCAGCTTGGAGAATATCTGCTCGTGAGGATGGTTTAAACTTTACTTGGATCATGCATCCTCATCTTTTATTGGCTAGGATTTCCTAGCGTTTCCTGGCTTTAATTATAGGACATTTGGGAACAGACATTATTGGAATATACTAAGCCTCAGGTGGTAGTCATCCAGCTAAGGGACAATGACTTAATACACATTTGTCTGCCTTGAAATTGAAACACCCAGACATGCAAATAATTTGGTTCTCCATAGTGCCAGGCGTTATGGCTTGGTGCTATAAAACCACCATCAGTTGAATTATCAAGGAGATACATTAACCATCTCTTTGCTAGACCAGCCTAGACTACATGCTTTCATGTCACAGAGCATACTGACTTAACAAAACCTGGCAAAGACTTTTATGACAATGAATTGGTTTTGGATTTGTTTAACCTTCAAATTTCATTAGAGATAGTTGACATATTTTCTGCATGCAACAGAAATTTATATTCAGTCAGCACTTAATCCTTTTTATCTTATTTTCTAACTTTATTTTCATATTTTCATACATAACAGATGAACTACCACACACACACACACACACACACACACACACACACACACACACACACACATATATATATATATATATATATATATATATATATATGGATCTACCTGACTAGATCGAAACTTCATAACACCGACACGCACTTCATCGACACCACATAATCGACAGTTCACAAACACGACACCACATACACTCAACACATCATAACAACAAACAAAACAAATCCCCTATCCAAAACCCACACACACAACACAAGCACACCAAAATCCTTACAAACCAACACTAACCCTTACATACACAACTATCTACAACCCTAACTGAAACCCTAACCCTAAGTTTCGTCACTATCGCACACTCACCTAACCCGCGCCCTAACCCTAACTCACTTATCCCACCCCTACCCCTACAGACCGCCAACATCGCACACTTACCTTACTCACACCCTTACCTAACCCGCGCCCTAACCCTAACTCACTTATCCCACCCCTACCCCTACAGACCGCCAACATCGCACACTTACCTTACTCGCACCCTAACGGCCGTCACTACCGCATACTTACACATCCTTTCCCCATCTCAGTGTTCTCAGCGTCGGTGTCTTCCTCCGTCGGTCTTCTGCCTTGTCGATCTTCTGGCGATTTGTCGGTGTTCTGACATTTCGATCTACTCAGGTAGATCCATATATATATATATATATATATATATATATATATATATATATATACACATACACACACAAATATAAGAGTGTAGCCAAGGCGAGTGATCTAATCATAGTATTATACCACCTTAGCAACTACATGTAGATGCACTACAGTAAACAGGAAAAAAGTTATATAATGGAGATGAAAGGTTAGCTCAAATTAAAATAGTATGCTGCGCAAAACAATGAACATTCAGTACAGATACAATAAACACAACATGTTTAAGCTTTAACATGATAAGTTTTATAGATATCTATAACAGATGTTCTAAAATTAAAGGTATGAAATAAGGATAGCAGTACAGATAAATTCACATAAGCCAGGCTCATTTGGGGGAAAAGATTGAGGGGATGACCTAGTCATGTAAAGCAGAGATATAAATAGCATTTTATAAGACAAAGTCTCCATTTCACTGATTTTTCTTTAAATGAAAAGTATACTCCTGCTCTCTAGTCTTGGCAATTTGCCACTCTCTTTGATAATTTTGATAGAATATTTGTAAACATGCTATAATCAAGAGAGAGATAATTTTCTTCCATGATGAGCAATAGCTTTCTTAACATCTAATAAAAGGATATTGAATGGAACTGACCCTTGTAGGTCTGGGAAAAAACTCCTATATTACCAAGTCAGATCTTTTGTTTCTCTTCTACTGTAAAATAAATTCTTCCACCTGATGTCAGAACTCCTCACAAAACTTCTGAAGATGCATATTATGTGTTTCCATTCAGGAATATAATCTAATTGCAAGCATCATCAGCAGGCTTTCTTTTTCATGGATAAAGCTGGCAACTATATCAGGAGTTATGAACATATAATGAAATATTTAAGTGTTTGTGATCACAATAAATTAGTCACAATGGAGCTCATGCTGTGGTTATTGGCTAAGGATAGGGGACAAGAAACACTTGCTGGCAAGCATCTTGTCACTTACTTAGCCAACCTATTTAGGTGAGGGTTTTAAGAGCTATTTAAGCTCTCCCTATGAGAAGATTGTCACTTCAGTGGTCAACTCGGCTGAGCCTCTTTCCTCCTTCCCCTCCTAATTTGGTTTTATTATGAAATGGAGGATGGTTGCAATGTAGCCTAACACCCACTTCATACCCCCTTAGTCTTCATTTGGTTTCCTGTTAGGGCCAATGGGGTGTACAGGTTTATAATTACAGCCCATACTGGGCTTCTGGTAGAAGCAGATGGTTACAATGCCCTAGGATGAGTTGGTAATAAATAGCAAAGATCAAAGCAGGCATGGTGTATATCACTCAGGAAGCAACTGACAAGCCTGCATGGGTGGAATAATTCTGTTTATAGCTGACACCAGTTAGTGTGTGTGTGTGTGTGTGTGTGTGTGTGTGTGTGTGTGTGTGTGTGTGTGTGTGTGTGTGTGTGTGTGTGCATGTGTTTGCATGTGTGCGTGTGTGTGTGTGTGTGTGTGTGTGTGTGTGTGTGTGTGTGTGTGTGTGTGTGTGTGTGTGTGTGTGTGTGTATGTGTGTGTGTGACCATGCATGCATATGCATGCACACACGTACCCAGGTCTTCTTTGAATATGTGCAAATGCAACTGTGTGAATAGGCAGCGCTGTGTCATCTGTGGTGCATATTATAACAATAGTCATAAGGAAGAAATTTTACCGTGCTCAGTTTTACAATATCTGTGGAACTGAGACGGCAAGGATTTGTTTCAGTTCATAGAAGGCATGTATGCTTTTCATGTGGATTAGCGCTCTCTGCTTTGGGAAATAATTAGACAGCTACAAGTGCAAGTGTGACCAATGTAATAAAGTGACTATTGTAAAACACAAAGATTCCTGATTATTTTATATCTGAGAGTGGTTCACAATATACAATTTAAGAATTCAGTTAATTTATGAATGACTGGGAATTCAGGCATATGATGGTCAGTCCACATTATCTTCAGTCAGATAGAAAATTATAAAGAGCTGGATAAACAATAATGAATTTCATGTCAAAAAGTTGTATAAAAAGTTGTGACAATTGCCATCTTATATTTTTAACCCAACTGAAAGAACTCATTAGCTCAATTGTTAATGAAGAGAAATGTTCAACTGCAGTTTTTGTCTGCATAAACTATATTGCCGATGCCAAAGCAAGTAAAAGAAATGGTGGAAGGAAATCTATGGAGACAGAAATGTTATTTTGATGAATCTATGAAAAAATGATGAGGTGTACAACTTGGCAACAAAGGAAGAATCCAAAAGTCATTAGGAAGTACACAGCCTGACACAGGAGTCTGTGGAAAAGTATCCGAATCAAGTTGCTGCGTAATTAGTGGAAAAGTCAGGAAACTGTATCAGACTTATCATAGACATTTCTCCAAGTCAAATACACTGAATTCAGAGTTCAAGAACATCAAATGAAAGTGTCACATCCCATCCTGTTGCAAGAAAGCAGAAACTGTAAATCTGGGAAGGCCAAAGGATGAAACCACTGAAGTTATGCTTCCAAGTGAAGATGTAATATATCATGAATTGTCACAACAGCAAAATCAGATGCAAGTATACATAGTAATGTTAAATCTCCAGAAATGTTAAAACAATGAGGAAGCTTTGTTTCAGAGTTAGGCATGATAACAAGAACTAAAAAAGTGTCATTATTAAAAGCTATTTTTGAATATCTACAAACGTTTAATGTTTAATATAAATAACCAAAGTCATGCCTAACATATAGTGTTAGTAATGATTTTTAATGACTGGTGTAACAATGCATGCTGCAACACGCACATGTATAACTTTTAAAAGTGAAACTATCAAATATAAGTATATAGCTTTAATTCTAAGAGGCTAGCTTGCAATGTGGTGCATTCTTGCTTCTAGGTTAAGAGTACAGACCTCGAAGAGATTGAACCACAATTACCCTTCCAGATGTGGCAGGTTTTATGATGAGCCTTAATTTAAATATAATATGTGCATATGTTTTAGCATCTTCATTTCAAAATCCAAACATTCAAATAAAATGTCAAGCATTTCAGCTTCATGTCTTTGCCCAATACTCATCTGTTCACTTGTCTTTCACCCATGATTGCCTTCTTTTATCCTCTTCGATCTAGATCCTGACCATTACTCAGATATATTATTTTCCTCCATCGCATATTTTGGTTCATTATACATGCATGCATACATATCCAATTCACAAGCTAACAACCCTGTAATCTATAAACAGATATTCAGTATTAGCAAATGCTTCTTGAATGCTCTTCTATTTTAATAATCAGTAATGAATATCAAATAGTAGTTAATGTAATGGATCATGCTGAAACACTAATTGATATCTAACTAATTCTTTTGAATTTACACTGTACTGTGCTACATGGAAAATGTTTCCTTCTGTTTTTTTTCATCTGTTCTTTATTTATTTGCCTAGTATCTCTGAGAAGTGCAGATTGGCATCACTGTTATGGATTGTGTGTGCAAGAATAGATGAAATATAAACATCTTTTGGCATAGTGTGTGTGTATGTGTGTGTGTGTGTGTGTGTGTGTGTGTGTGTGTGTGTGTGTGTGTGTGTGTGTGTGTGTGTGTGTGTGTGTGTGTGTGTGTGTGTGTGTGTGCGTGTGTGTGTGTGTGTGTCTGTGTGTGTTTGTGTTTCCAGGGTATCTGTTATGATTAATAGTGCTTCATATACATTTGAAACAAAGTACATGGACTAAATAATAGTTGAACACTTAAAAGAATATCTCTGTGATTCAGAAAGAACCCCACCACTGTCTGTTAACGAACAGGACTAAAGCTCTGACTTGTTGATAAGTTGCCACTTGTTCCAAGGGTACATGGTTTGAATTCTTCCAACTTCATTTACCTACTAATTGACCTTGAGCAAGTTAATTAACCAGACAGTGCTTTGGGGCATGTTGGAATTTGGGCAAAAATCCTTAATGGTCTTGTGGACTGCAAACCTATTAACTACCTATGGAGTGGCAGTAAGAGCTGTGACCAAAAGGGACTGTTTCCACAATGTGGAAAAATGCTATTCAGAGACATGCTATCTACAATGATTAAAGACTTCATTATCATCTAATTTGTATGTCTTTGCCATAACTGCAATCCGTACAAGTCACCACTGGCAGCCCATGCATAGCATTGGCACAGGCACCACCCCGCCCCCACTCACCATCCCACAAACATTTAAACACATACTGACATACCTGTTACCTGTTTCTTAGTGTACAGAGCAGCCCTGATGTAATTTCTTATTTTTTGTGCCAGACCTCATACATCACAGATCCCCAATAATAATGAATCTGCAATGTCAGGCATTAGAGTTTTATTCTTCTTAATATTTGTAAAATGCATCCTGATGCAAGACATTTTGTTATATTAACTTGTCTAGTGGGTCCAAGTAATGATTTTAAATTCTCCCTGGTGTTGTCTAGTGTTCCTACAAGCTCTGGCTCAAAGCCTCCCCACAAATAATTGACAGAATGCTGAGATGAGTGAATAATGTCAGACATTAAAGTTTTGTACTTCCTGTTATGTAAAAATACCCTCTTGTACCAACTCCTTAGTTAGCATCACAGGTAAAGGCTCCTACTTTCTGCATCAAGAATGTAGAGTTTTAATGCCCCCCTTTTACTTTAATTATTATTATTTTTTATTTTCAAAGATTTAAAATGATATGTAAGGACTATCCTTGCTGGCACAAAGAACTAACTCTCAGCTAAAGAGCTGTCTGTAACTGCCAAGGGTACAGGATTTGAATTTTTGTAAGTACCTTTAGGGCATGGTACAAAGACAGTATCCCTGTTGTCTAGTGGTCATTCTACTCAACATATTTAGTGCTGCAAAATGTTGCTCTTTATCTCTATTTTAGGGTCGTTATGGCATGGTATGGAGACTAAGCCTGGTGTCTAGTGTTCCCCACCCCTAATACTGTAAGATTTGCTCATTAGTCTTGAGGAGTGTGGAGATTTGACCCCCCCACACCAACATATTTACACATTCATACAC
>NC_056745.1:369338767-369376267 GCF_019279795.1 Protopterus annectens
TATATATATATATATATATATTCTCCTTCAAATGGTCGACATTCCAAAATGTCAACATTCATATGGCCAAGATCATATGATCGACATTTGAAATGTCAACCATGGGGAACTGGCATCTCTCTTCAGTGCGTAATGGAAAGATTTCCACTTCCGCACTGTAGTGCAATCTTGGAGTTGGTATATTTAAGTTCCGGGAGGTGTGGGTGGTGGAGCCCCCTTGGGGGCTGCAAGGGGGCGAAGCCCCCTGGCTAGAAGCATTAAGGTAAGTTTTGTTTTGTTGTTTTGTGTTTTACTTGTATGGTTGACATTTCAAATGTCGATCATATGGTCTCAGCCATATGAATGTCGACATTTTGACCATATCAAGTAGATCCATACATATATATATATATATATATATATATATATATATATATAGGGATAGCTAGCTAGATAGATAGATAGAGATTTATATACAGATAGACACAGATATATATGATCATAATTTCTCCACAAATAATATTAAAAATCTCATAATACTTGGGGACTTCAATTTCAACCTGTTCAGCCCAGTTTCTAATGACCTGAATAATCTACTGATGCAGTTCAACATCACCCAGCTCATATCTCCACCTATTATTCCCAACCTCAACATATCTCACCACTCCATCTTAGATCTCATAATATCTACCTTTTTCTTACCTCAGACTTTACCTCCTGCCCATCATCTTTCAGGGTCCAGTGCCCTGACAGTTTTCATATCCATAATACATTCATAAACATGGGCCCAAAGCTCATAGCTTTCTGTAATAGATCACAGCATATATCACAGCATATCATTAAGTTAAATCCACTTTCTTCCTAATGGAGTAGTCCACAATTCTGAATTCTTCTGATCTTAACACTGGTGCAGATCTACTTAGCTCTGTACTGACTGACTTGGAAATTTTCTGCTACCTAGTAATCTAAAACCTATTCAAACCAAAAATAATAATTGATTAACCTATGAGCTTAAAGACCTTCTTCAAGTCAGAGAAAATGCATGGGATTCTTGGAAAGTACTTCCTACTGCCATAAATAGATAATGCTACACCCAGCTACACAACCTTCATAAGCAAACAATATGCTGCAATAAAAGTCACCTAATGAAATCATTAATAAACTCATCCAAAAACTTCCGGAAAGAGATCAACCATCTTACAGGATAGAACATTCTTCCCCCCATTAATTCCACATCCTCTCAACTTTCTACCTGTGATTTCCTTAATCGTCTCATCACTTTCTCTAGTCAATTACAGACTCCCTTTTCCACTCCCACTTCTATTCCATAAAGCCCTTCATTCAGCTGCAGAGCTCTCATGTTCAAGGACATCCATATTCTGGTCAAACAGCTTAAACATGATAGCTGTCTAGTAAACACAACCTTCTCCCATGGTTTATTTATCACTCAAGTGACAACATTATCACCCCATTGAAACATATCCACAGCCTGTGTTTTACATGTAATATTATGCATAACATCAGGGAAAATGCCACTGTAAAACCTCTCCCTAAGGAACCTAATCCCTCCAGTACTGCCAATTCTTTAACACCTCTATTGAATTATCACTTAAGACACAGGCAAACATACATTTATGTAAAAGAAAAGACACCATGTTGAAATGTTCACAGTTGCAAACATTGCACATCACATATATTCTTATATACAATTTTTATGAATCCCACATTACATACATGTGTCAATTATCCCCTTCCCTTAAACTTCACTCCTCCTCCAAAACATTATTCTGCATGTATTGTTCCTGCAATTTCCATTTTTATATGTAATTTGCTCTTATCCTTTTCTAAAGATCCCACTTCCTGTTCTTTTACCTCTGTTACAATATTCACTACCTCAAGAATGGTAGGTTTAGACTTTGATTTCCCTTTTCTAATAATTGCTTTTTGGGAGTTATCAGAATTAAACTTCACAAGGCCTTGATATGTCTAGGTAATTCAGATTCCGTACCCAGCTCAAAAAGTCATTTTTATTTATTTATTTATTTATTTTTACATTTGTTAACCGGGTTAGTCTGTCTGGGTTCTTAGAAGCCCTTTTTCAGGAGAGACCTGAGGAGAAAAGCTTCCAAAAAAAGTTTAAGTAAACAAATAGTAAGAACAAAGATAAACACAAATCACATTTTAAGTTTACATACTTCTGAAGTAATTACATAACATGCAATAAAGGAATATATAGAATGGATAGAAATACAATACAATACATATATGGAAATTTTCACATAGTATGGCAAGAAACTAAGCAGAAGTATGGTAAGACTAAGGTCAATACATTGCTGAACTAAGGTACTAAGCATGAGGTAAATATACAGATAAAGTTGTGTGAACTTTGGAAGTTAATAAATAAATTAAAGAACAGCAATAAGGGATTATGGGAATTAAGTGTAACATGAGCTAACTAGTATGGAATATGGCGGAAAAAAATGTGTAGGTAGTAGTAAGAGAGAGAGCTAGAAGTGATACAGTTAAGTTAGGTAATCTCTGAATGTTTCTTGGGTATTAGTTTGCTCACCCAATATTTCTGATAGTGTACTCTGCAGGGGATTTTTAAAGTCTGCCAGCTCATTATACTCACTAAACATATGTTTCCAGTCACTTTTTTCTTCATTATTACAGACCCAACATTTGCCATCTATTTGAGGAAAAATTATTTGAAGTCTACTTGGGGTATAAAAAGATTATTCAAACACTTCCAAGCAAAAATCCTAAATCTTCTAGAGTTTTTTGCATATTTGGGAACCATATATATTTCCTCACATTGTTTCCTTATGAATTGCTTGTCCAATCTCTCTTCCCAAACTTTTCTAACTTCCTCTGATGAATTCCTATAGTTATCATGCAATATTTTATATGCCCTACTAATTATCCCTTTTTAACAGCAGTTTCTGTTATAGATTCAGCTAAAAATTCTACCAGAACAGGTCTTTGCTTAGGTTTCCCCTCTCTCTTTCTCTTTGCCTATACTCTGATATCAATCCCTGATAGGAAAGGCAGTTCTAGCCTACAGTCCAGATGTCTTCTTGGCCTCCTCGCATTCTATTACTTTTCACTCTGTGGTTATTTGTCTCAATACCTTGGTTCCTTTGCCAGTTCCAATCCCTCTAATTTTCAGCCCGTTTCTATTCACCCAAGATTCTCGGAAAATTACTCTATTTCCAATTCACTCGATATGTCAACCAAACTATCTTTTCTCTTAAAAGCAGCGTGGCTTTTTGTATGGTTGGAGTATATCCACAGCTATCTGGACACTCAGGGATAACATTTTTCTTGGAATGGCTAAAGGCTTAATTACTGTACCATTTTTATTGACCTCACTAGATTCTTTGATCTTATGATTGCTCAATTCTCCTAGACCATGTCACTGAAAAAGGCATTAATGATGACACACTGCCCTAGTTCAAAATTTACTGTCTAACCACCACTTCTCAGTGATTTTCAATACTCCAACCTGTCCTTCAGTGCCTCTGCAGAAAAGTTGTCCCCCAAGGATATATTCTGGCACCTCTTCTCTTTTCTATCTACATCAACAAACTGCCTTTTGACTAACTCCATGTTCTTCTCCTAGTTTATGCTGATGACGTGGTCCTGTTCCACTCCAACCACTCTATCTGGTCTCATGACCTTCAACTTCAGTCTGTTTTTCATGCTCTTATTCAATGGGTCAATAATAAATAATTACTGCTTAACTCCTCTAAAACAAACGCAACACTTTTTGGTACTAGGCAAAAGTCACTTCTATCTCTAGACCTCTCCAAATCGTTGATCATCATAATAACACTATTGAAGATGTCACTTCATTTAAATACCTAGAGATTTGGTCTGACCCCTTCCTAAACTACCACCTACAACTACACTGCACACACAAAAAATCAACTCTCTCTTACATTTGACTAAAAGGCTCTCCCCTTTTCTATCTGTGCCCTTTAAGAATTTCATAGGTACATGTGTCTCACTGTCTCATCTAGGATATGGTCTCCCTCTAATTGCTGCATAGGATCATAGTATCATAGGAGGTTACTAGGTTAATGGCCCTAGGGCCCTTATACATCTAGCCAAGTTAACCCTTGTTCCCAAGAGTGTCTGTTATGAGTAGATGCTAAATCAGCACCTATTACCCATATCTAAGAAGGACAGAGGTGGAACCCCCAGGGCGAATTTATGGTTTCCCATCCAATCATTCAAATTGCACTTAAATAGGGTCAATGAGAGACTCTGCTTAACATGGATTGGCAGTCTGTTCCAGAGATGAGGTAACCTCTGCAAGATGAATCTGTCCCTCCATCAAGTTCTATTGATGTTGCATACCTGGTTAAGGTCATTTCAGCATGTGGCACATGTACCGTTTGACATGTGAATGTGTAGTATTTCCATTAAGGCAGGGTTTGAGACTGCCTTATATACAAGGCACATGTCACCTCTGTATGACACAGAGTAAAGAGAGTGATATCAGTTTGTCCACATATGACATGTGCTGAAGACCCTGCATTTTCTTTTAAGAAACCTTTGCAGTCTCTACAATTGCTGCAGGCACTTGCAGAGGTACATGCCAAAGGGAGCATTATACTCTATTATTAATAATAAAAACAAACAGCTTAAATCAAATCAGAATCACTTTAATACACAATAAAATACACAATAAAATAAAACAACACCATCAAAAACTGAAACTAGCAAGCACTTTCATTCCTTTTGGAACTTCATCAGACCTAGTTGCTAATTACAATAAGAATTAAATACTAGTCACATTATCACATGACCTGATGCTTCAGTGGATTAACCCTTTTCTTTTCATGACAATATTAAAATTTTCTCTGTCAACCAGGATATAGACAAGCATTTAATCTCACTTGCCAAAAATATTCCTTCCAATCCAATTCCTCTTCAGAATCAAGTCTAACATCATAATCATAAATTAGATCAATTGCTGGAAACTTTAAATAATAACTTATTCAATCCATTCCTATGTTTTCCTTTCACATGCTTTGCCATTGCATTGCTTAAATCCATTTTCTACTATCCCCTATTATTCTTTTAGGTCCTAAAAGTTCATCAGGAAATGCCATTTTTTTCTTTATTATTGCCCTTATTTTATTTTCATCCACGGAATTTTCCAATAAATAAGATTAAAAAAATGTATTATTTTCAATAGCTCTCACAACTGCATCTCCATTATTGTAACTACAACCGTAAGAATCTTCCAGGACCCTTTCATTTTTGGCTTCACTCATAAGCTTATCTACCAATACCTTAGGATAGATCCTCTCATAAACCTCACTTTTAAGCTTTCACATTCTTTAATAAAACACTCAAAATCATCTGTTAATTTACTAACCCTTGTAAACTGTCCCTTTACAATATTTTTCTTCAAACTAAAATTATGCATACTATTAAAGTAAAGATAAATATTACTCTGAGGTTCTTTCTTTAAAAATCTTCACCTTTAAAACATTGGCATATTTACAAAGCACTAAACCTAAAAAATGTATCTTCTCTCTATCATACTTGAATGTAAAATTCAAATAACTTGTTGAATTATTTAAATAATTAATAAAATCTATTAATGCACTTTCCAAGCCATCCCAAATGAAAAATAAATCATCAATAAAACATTTAGACATAACCACATATTTAAAAAAGTCTGATTTAAAAATAAATTCCTTTTCCCAGCTCATCATAAAAATGTTTGCTTAATTTGGGCCATTGCTTCCCCCATCACCACGCAATTTACTTGCCTATAAATTTCATTATCAAATTGAAAAAAATATATGATAAAATTACATCTAAAATTTCTGTAAATAACCACTTGTTTACCATTAAAAAGAACTGAGCAATGCAATTTACTCTTCACCCTTTCAAGACCTTCCTTATTTGGTATTACTGTATATAAAGAATCTATATTACATGATCAAACATTTAGGTAAGCGAGTTCCTAAACCTCGATCTGGTAATATCAAAAAATTAAAACTGCGAACGGCCGATTTAACATAGGGAATTAATTCCCTCAGCTGCAAAAAAAAAAAATTAAACCAAAATAAAGTGGAGGGCTTTGCACCCCCCAACTAAATATTCCAACTCCAAGATTGGTTTACAGTCGGGAAAGGGGCAAAATCTGCATAACGGCCAAGGGAATTCTTTCCCTGCATTAAAATAGCCATTTGCAGTTTTTTGCTTTCATTATTACCAGATCGACATTTAGGTATTCACTAACCTAAACATTCGATCAGGTAATAGGAACTCTATATAAAGACACAACATCTGCTGCCACCAACTGCCATTCTGCATTGAACAGAAGAGGCTCTGCTTTGCCATTTTTTTATTGCCTGGTATGCTGGTATACCAGCCAATCAAAAATTACAAAGCATCTCTCAGGCAACAGGAAACTACAATTAACTGGCCTCTACTTCCCCACGTGTGCTGGTTAAGTGAGAGCTTACTGTAATGTCATGTACCTATTGTGTTTAGAGTGGACTGAAATGAAAAGAAGTCCACTGGGATCAGTAGTCTACCCTATTAACAAATTCAAACTAAAAATAAAATAGACTAAAATTGAAATAAATGAAACATAAATTAATAGGTGAATGCCATGTGATTTTATTTGTTTAATTATATTTAAGTACTTTTTATCTTTACAGCATCATGCAGACCAATTTTGATTTAAGCATCATTAATTTAATTTCAGAAACTACATATTCTTTAATAATTCATTGCAAAAACTGATGTAACCTCAAAAAATTATATAGAAAGAAAATTTAGGATCCCTGATGCCTCTGTCTAAAAGCAATGAGAACCTTTTCTGTTTATTAGTAAGTTGCAAGTCTGAGTCAGACTTTATGCATTATTATTCAGTATTGTTGTTCACATTTCCATGCACATCTTGACAGGAATATTAGCTTCACATAGAAGAATATATCTACTATTCTTTTTTTTTAATATGGTAATGAGTGCAACTATATATAAAAATATGTTTCTTCTTATAATATGGTATTTGTCACTCATAGAAATAATTATATGAGCATTTAGTATTATGCATTTGATAATCTAGTAGCTTATATATTTAATCATATCATTGCATTACCTTTACTAAATTATGTCTTTATCTTCAGTGGGTGTTGATTTTATGACAAGTATTTCTTTTTGTAATTACATAACTTTGGCATTTCAGAGTTTAGTTTCTAATTTCAGACCACAGGCCGGATTCACAAAGGCTTGCACGGAGTCTACGACTAGAGTAAGACTCCATGCAGCCAACATGTCTGCTGAGCAATCCAGGAACAGCCAGCAGGGGTGTGCAAGAGAGCTCCTAAAATGACTCTTACATGGACAGGGTTAGGTTATGCAAATTACTTCATTTGCTGCTGAAAGCTATGCAAATGAGGTAAATTTGTGATCCAGGAAACACTAACCTGTCCGAGTAAGAGTAGTGTTATTTGCAGAAATGTACTCAGTTGTCAACTGGGTACCGTTCTGCAAATAGCAAAACGGAGCCATGACAGCTCCAAATAAAGGATGCATCCAGTTGAGGAAGCATGCCAATGGCCAAATATACGGCCATTGGCATTTTTCTGTTGCAAAATAAAAAAATTTTTTTTTTACCTCGATCTCCGATGTTTAAGCATAGCGCAACGCTGCGCAAATGCGCTGAGCTCTAAAAACCAGAAAACCAAAAAATAAAAGGCACAAATAGGGAATTTATTCAAAATATTAATCTGCCATGCAAGTGAATGGCAGGTTGAAGACAACATGGCTACTGAGTAGAGGTTGCTAGAGGGGGAAGCTCAGTCTGAGAGATGTAACTAAGCATTAGTAGGCAATCCTATGCAAATGAGGATAAGGATAGTGAATCCCAATATTTCCTGCTATGTGAACCATGTCCCTAGAGTGTAAGAGTAGGAAAAGGGGAGTAACAGAGTAGGAGATGGGTGACATCATGAGGGGGTATGTATGAAAAAGACTGTAAGCTTATTGGAGCAGAGTGGCATGTGGTTGCTGTGAGTTACTCAGGACTAAAAGAGGTGTGTCTACAGTTGTCTAAACTGAAATCAAGAAAGTGAAGGTGTAAGCCGTGGCTATCACTAAAGTTTCTTGCAAAGATGCTTACACTGTGTGCGTGCATGTGCACGCATGTAAACCTGTCTAAGCCTGCGTGCGCATGTGTGTGCCTGTGTAAGCCTGTGTAAGGCCGTCTAAGCTAGTATACATGAATGTGCACCTGTCTAAGCCGGTGTAAGCCTGTGTGCATGCGTGTGAGCGTGTTTGCACTTGTTTGCGTGTCACTGCCCCTGTGGAAACAGAAATGGAAAAAGGAAGGAAAGGAAGTAGTAGGAAGTTAACCAAGGAGAACTAGCAGAGCTGCCAGGTGAAATCAATCAGAATCAGCCAATTACACAGGCAGTACACAGGCAGTACACTAGCCCAGCCCAGCCCAGCACCTAAAACTCTGCAAACAACATTCCCCCATGTTTTCCTCAGAAACACTGCAACACTGTAGTCAACAAAGAGAAGTGAAAACTTAAAAAGCTTAAACTGAGACATAAAAATGTTAGGGGCTGCCATTGCTGTTATAAGGCAACATGTGCAAGATGCTGAGGGTGGTGCCATTCCGAATGCTGCTGAGCAACCCACAGTGAGGAGACGGAGAAGAGTGTACAGACCCAGGGTAACCTACCAGGGGCTACATGAGCTGGAGATAGTGTAGCACTATAGAGTGGACAGAGAGCTCCTGCAGCAAATTGTTGAGCTGTGCAGGCCACGCCTCACACACGGAACCAACAGAGGGGAACCCATCCCAGTGGAAACCAAGGTATGTGTTGGCCTAAAAATACTAGCAACAGGTACCTTCCAGAGACCAACTGGTGATATGATGGGGATTTCACAGGCATTAGCATCAAGGGTACTGCACCAGTTCCTGAATGCCATGTCAGCACATGTCGGTGATCATGTATATTTCCCCAATTCCCGTGAGGAATTGGCCAGCAATATGCGTCTCTTCCCGCAAATAGCAGAATACCCTGAGGTAGTGGGTGCAATTGACTGCATGCACATACACATCAAAGCACCAGCTGGTGAGCGGGTAGGGCCTACATCAACCACAAGGGCTTCCACTCCATCAACTGCCAGGTTGTGTGTGATGCCCAGGGCATAATACTGAATGTGTGTGCTGGCTGCTCTGGAAGCTACCACGATTCCCATATCTGGCATCTGTCGCAGCTGTACCAGACATTTGCAAATGGGGACATTCCTGATGGTCACCTAGTGGGGGATGCTGGATACACACTGGAGCCGTGGCTGATGACACCCATCAGAAATGCACACACACCTGAACAAGAACTCCATAATGAGGCAAACACACAAACACGAAATGTAATCAAGCATGTGTTTGGGATGCTCAAGTCATGGTTCCAGTGCCTGGACACATCTGGTGGTGCCTTGCAGTACTCACCAACTACATGTACCCAAATTGTCAAGGTATGTGCCATGCTACACAATCTGATCCTGCGAAAACAGCTGCAGCAGGAACAGCATGGGGCAGGGCCAAACAGCCCCCCACCATTGCCAAGGCCTGCACAGGCACAGCGTGACTCAGAGGAGGAACAACCTGAGCCTACCCCGGGAGGCAGAAGGAGGCGTGCCCAGTATGCCTTGACCTTGGCAAAGAGGCAATGCATAGCATATACACTGGCTCAGTAGGAACCCTGGAAATAGGTTCATAGGTTCATAGGTTCATACTAGGCTATATACTCTAGGGCATTTATAAGCCTAGCCAGAATGTGTTTGGCTTTCGCCACCCATTTTAAATTTATTTTGCTATGCCCTTTTTCGAGGTTAGTATACTGTGCCTCTGTCTAACAGTGACACAGAAGTGATACCCAGGGTAATCCTATGATCTCCCATCTACTCATCAAGATTCCTCTTGAAGAGAGTCAATGAGGGACTCTGCCTAACCTGGACTGTGATTTTATTCCAGAGTGAAGGGAGCCTCTGGGTTATGAATCTGTCCCTCCAGCATGTCCTATTTATTTCAGTGCTGAGGTTCAAGTCTCTCGAGCGCGTAGCTTGATGGGATTTGGATTTTCTGAGGTGCAGCATGTCCATTAATTCTGGGTTGGACATGGCTTTATACGTCAGGCACAGACCGCCTCTGAACAGGCAGTATGCCACTGAGTAGAGCTGGAGTTTCTTTAACCGGGCAACATATGGCATCTGTTTGAGCCCTTTGATCCTCTTGGTGAGGTACATTTGGGGTCTTTCCAGTTGCTGCAGGTGTCTGGTAAGGTACATCCCAAAAGGGGCATTGTACTCAATTATGGGCCTGATGAGGGATGAGTAAAGAGGCACGATGACCTCCCCTGATCTAGATGTGAATCCCTTCATGATTAGGTGGGCTATATAAAATGTTTTTCTAACCACTTTGGCTACGTGGTTGTCAAATGAGAGATTGCTATCAACATGGGTCCCCAGGTCCCTAATTACTTCTTCTGTACTTAATGGATTACCACCTATGTGGTAATTTGTGGCACTGTTTTTGCCAAAGGGGATGACTATACACTTTTTGGCATTTAGCTTGAGGCCATGGCTCTGGCACCAGTTGTCTGTTTCTATGAGGCCCTTTTGGATGATGCGTGTGTCGGCTGTAGAGTCGATTATGGCACCCAGGTTGCAGTCATCTGCGAACTTGGTCAGCCACAGTCCTTCTATGTTGGCCTGTACCTCCGAGAAATATATACCGAACAAGAGAGGTCCCAGGACTGAGCCTTGTGGGACACCACTTGTAACTGGTTTGGAGTCTGACATGGCTCCAGCAATTCTAACCATGTGGGTTCTGTCCTTGAGCCAGTTTGCAATCCATCTAGTGACATAGGGGTTTATATTTAAGCTGGTGAGCTTATCTATAATGCCTGAGTGGGGTATTGTATCGAAGGCTTTTGCGAGGTCCAGGTAGGCTGTGTGGACCACCTTCCCCTCGTCAATGGCCTTGGTGACTGTTTGAAAGAAATCAACCAGGTTTAAGAGGCAGGATCTGCCCTTAACAAAGCCTAACTGGGTAGGATCTAGTGTCTGTAGGTCCCCAATATCTTTATTTATGAGGTCCATGATGATCCTTTCCATAGCTTTGCAGACCAAATGATACCTCTCACTGACTCACACATAAAATAAAAGGGATGCCTAACTTGGCACTACCTGTTTCCAAACATGTATAGGGAGTGTAGTATGTGCATCCAACATAGGCAGCCCTGCAGCACCACCTGAGGCATGATTGTCATGTTTTAAGCAATATAAAGCAGTACTAAGCAGCTTTTACCAATATCTAGTATATGTAAACAAAATTGCTTGTACAATGTTGGCCAAGGCCGGCCAAAGTTGAGCAAAGTCAGTTAAACATGCTCATATCTGCTTTACTGTACCTTAAGCAGTCTGGTCTGGCCAGCATGAAAATAAAAAGCAATGACAGGGCTTGAACCCAGGATACTGTGCACTATAGTCTCAGCACTGAACCACTAAGCCATGATAGCATTACAGTGCTGCAGACACAGCAGGACAATTGTACACTAATGCAAACACAAAGCAATGCTGTATCATGCCCCTAATGAGGCAAATGGGTAACCTCACCCACATGCCAATGCAGACAGAGAACATCAGGCCAGGTGTTGTGATGTGGGTTGTGTAGGCTATGAAGTTGCAAGCTAATATATGTGGCAATGGATGCTAAGACCTGTAGTACACTAGTATGCCTCAATCCAGTACGATAGGCAACAGTACGGACTGTAATGGTGTCCTGTACATAGCTGTACAGGCACATCAAATGTGTATAAGTGTCAGGTGAAACCCACATCCTAGGTACACCCACAGTAACAATCTGGTGTACCCACGGTTAGAAATGTACAAAGAAAAGCTGTCCCCCCTGTATGTAGAAATGTTGATAGGTCTATGCAAAGTGTGTCATGGAAGTCCTGCAGCACAGCATGATCCCCGTTGATCTATGATGGAAAGTTGAGCCCTGCTGTAAAACTAAACCTTGATTTACCATACACATATGGTATAAATGTGTATACTGTGCATACTCACACACTCCAACAAATGTGGTGGATTTCATTCTGCATCACACTGAAAGGTCATACTGGGCATGCTCACACACTTAGGCTAAATACGGATGTGATGATAAGGGATCTATGGACAAATGTGTATAGTCATCTCTACTTCCAGAAACACATTCACAAAGTGGTCTGAAAATCCTGCGATGTGTACACACAAACTGCCAAGGTCTGTGCATGTAGGTCAAAGGAGGTTGCCATTACTCAGCAGTCATCAGACCTGTCAGTGACTACCACAACACACTTGCGAGAAATCTGACTAGGCATGTTCAGCAACTAGAAAGAACAATGAAGAACCTTAACAAGAGGATTACTGGCCTCAAATAGTTGACCCATGCAACAAGAATGAATGTAACCCAAGCTGTACTCAGTTGCATACTGTCTATGCAGCAGATCTCTGCCCAACAGACAGGTCCATGTCATGGTTACACACAGATCTGTTCTGAGTTACAGCTCAATGGCACTAAATGTACAGAGCCAACTGATATTGGCAACATCGTGGCAGATGAGGTCAATGTTAACTTTACTCCCCTCTCACCCATGAAAGAGCACATGTCTATAATGGAAGACTGCAAAGTTGCTGTTATCATGGCTGCACAGGTAAAAAACACTCTCCGAAGCCAGTATCACAGCAGCCATGGGACTAGATAACTTCCCAGGCTGTGTAGTATCTACTTCCCTGAAGTAAACATTAACATGGAAGTTCTGTGGCTACTGACGTTTCCAGAGGACTGCAAACTAGGAGCCATCATTGTAAACACTAAAGATGTGGACATCCTACAAAAGGGCCTCACTGAGACAGATGGCTGTTGCCCAAGCCATGGGCTGTAGCTCAGTGTCAAAAGGTGCATTATCATCACCTTTGTTAAAATCTCTGTAGCCAAGAACTACAACATAGGTGGTAGTATACCTCACACTTTAAATGTGACAAGAGACCCTGGGTCATGGGTGGACAGTGGATACAATTGTGATAAGCACATTCCCACAGTAGTCAGGAAACCATCTTATGTGGCACACCTCATCACAAAATGTGTCTCATGCAGAATAAAAGAGGACATTGTTCCCCTCTACTCACCACTCACTAGAACTATAAAATAGTACAATTGCACTGTTGCTATGTACCTCACAAGACAACTACAACAACTGGAAATTCAGCAGCAATACCTCACAAAGAGCATTAGTGGCCTGAAATACATGCCATACACAGACCATCGCAAAATGCTCCATCTGTACTCCCTTGCATATCGCCTACTCAGAGGTGTTCACTGCATATGTCAAACATGCAGCTGTTGGATATGATCCACGTAAAACACTCACAATCACACTGACCTTTGTCCCCAAGACCACGAGTGAAATACAAAAGGAAGTGGTGTAGCCATTTACCTTATGGATATCCACACCTCCAGGTTACTGCCACAGCATAAGGCCTTGGAGACCATGCAAGTGCAACTAACATTGGGCAAAGCTGCCCATCAGATTGTAGCCTGACACAGATCATCTACCTTGTCTCAGGAACCTCACTCAGTATTCTGGAGAACAATGGCAAATATAAAGGTCCTATCAAACACCATTATATGAAGAGATTACAACTACCCAAACAATGAGTGGGTGAATTGCTCATATACAACGTCCTTTGCCCAATGTGTCCTAGAGTTAAGAAACTCTAACACCCTGGAACAGCTAGTCAGCATGCCCACTAGAGGTGACAACATACTGGACATGATCATCACCAACATGGGGTACCAGTGTTCCACAACAGAGATAAACCCCTCACTGGTAATATCAGATCATTACGTAATCACACTGGACATCCACATCCCACCCCCACACCCAGTCAATGAAACCACTGTGAAGACATTTTCCAAAGCACACTTCCCAAGACCAAAGTGGAAAGTTCCAAAGCCCTCTTGCTATAGGATAATGGTATACAATCTTCCAAATCATTTACACCTGCATCCTATGAGCATCTACAGGGATGCATGGATTGAGACATCACAAATAAAACCAAGATGCACTCCTCCAAAAATAAGAAAACAATCTGGTGGTCATTGCCTATAAATAAGCTAGACAACAGAGGGAGGAAACTAACACCTGATAGAGCCAACTTCACTAAAGGAAAGGCATCACTGATCATTATTAGGATGAAACAATGATCGCTCATAAAATAATCCAAGCACAGTTTCTAAAGACAAACTGCCAAGGAATGTAAGAATAATAACCACAAAGCCTTCTGTAGCTATATCAGACATGTAGGTGTCAACTTCCAAATATGCTGTCAGCTACTGAAAAAGTAATGACATACACCAAACCAACTTTCATTGCCCACACCCAGGGGGCAAGTGCAGTGGAAACTCACCCCATCACCCCCAAAAGGGCCTGTGTCTATCACAGAAGGATGCAGAGACACAGACATCATGGACATGCATGTAAAGACAGCCCTCACCAAAGCTAAGAACATAGCATCAATGTGACTGTAAGTTGTCCCAGGCTGCGTCTTACACGAGGCCCACAAGGAACTACACCCTCACCTACATTAACTGTCCAGACTCAAGCATATCACAGGCTATGTACACAAAGAATGGCATACACTAACAGTCATCCAGCTCCACAAAGGGTGTGACAAAACAGAACCTGGAAATCATTGCCCAACATGTGTACTCAGCCTGGTCTACAGAGCTATTGAGCAAATCATCATGGAACCCATACACTGAGACATTGGAGATCTCCAGACACTGGACTCTACACAACTTTGCCTTGTTAAAGGCACAGCCTGGCTCCCAAACCTAGTTGACTTATTTAAAACAGTTACCATGAACATAGATGGAGGTGAAAGTAGTCCACACAGCCCACCTGTACCTCACTAAGGGCTTACCACACTATTCCCCACTCTGTCATCATGGACAAGTGTACCAGCTTGAACATGAACAGCTATGTCACAGGATGGGTGGCCAAGTAGCTCACAGATCAAACACACATGTTCATAGTTGCGAGTGCCATGTCCAACTCTAAGCCAGGCACAAATGGCATCACACAGGTCTTGGTCCTGGGACCCTACCTGTTCAGTCGATACTGCTCAGAGGTACAGGCAAGCACGGCAGGTGTAAGACTGAACAGATTTGCAGATGACTGGAAACTGTGGTCCATAATTGACTGTACAGCTGACACAGACATCCTCCAGAAGTGTCTTACAGAGACAGATACCTGGTGTCAAAACAATGCCCTCAAACTGAATGGCAAAGAATGCATAGTCATACCCTTTGGGTAATACAAAGTGCACACAAATTACCACATAGGTGGTAATCCAGCATGTACGGAGAAAGTAAGTATGGCCCTGGGGACACAGGTAGATAGTAAACTCACCTTTGATGATCACATGGCCAAAGTGTTTAGACATTCATTTAATGTAGGCCATCTAATGTCACCTAATGTAACACACTTTGTATAGTCTGATGATGTCACCATCCTACAAATATACCTGTGGAAAAGAAGCACCCCAGTAATATGTATAGCGTGTCATGTGAATGCATATTCCTCTAGTATCATGCAATAGTTGGGTAGGGGTTTGAATCTTTCACTGGGCAACTGTGTGCGTGTGTGTGTTCCACTTGGGAAAGAACAACCTTTTAGGAGAGTAGTGAAACACCTCAAAAGTGGTAATGTAACCTTTATCAAGTCTGATGATGTCACCATCCTACAATATACCTGTGGAAAAGAGTGCTCCAAGTAATCTGTATCACGTGTCATGTTAATGCGTACTCCTCTAGTATCATGAAGTAGTTAGATAGGTGTTTGAATCCTGCACCCGGCAACTGTGTGTGTTTATGTGTGTTCCCCTTGGGAAGGAACAATATTTTAGGAGAGTAGTGAAACGCTTCAAAAGTGGTAATCTAACCTTTGTCAACTCTGATGATGTCAGCATCCTACAAATATACCTGTGGAAAATAAAACTCCCAGTGATCTGTATAGTGCGTCATGTTAATGCGTACTCCTCTAGTATCATGAAGTAGATGGGTAGGGGTTTGAATTCTGCACTGGGCAACTGTGTGTGTTTCCCTTGGGAAAAGACAAGCTTTTAGGAGAGTAGTGAAACACCTCAAAAGTGGTAATCTAAGCTTTGTCAGGTCTGATGATGTCACCATCCTACAAATATACCTGTGGAAAATGGAAAGGACAGTAATGTGCATAGCGAATTGTGTTAATGCGTACTCCTGTAGTATCATGAAGTAGTTAGGTAGGGGTTTAAATCCTGCACTTGGTGAGTGTGTGTGCTGTATGTGTGTGACACTGTTGGTCAATGTGCTGCGGGTTTTGCTTTTACCACATTATGACATATCAGTATGCATTGCACATGTGAACTAGCTGTGTGTCAAATACATATCTGTACATGTTACCTCAATGATTGCATGTGTGGGAACCCTGATTTCTCCAAGAACACAGCTGTCATCCTTGCCAGACTGTGCTGCTGCTTCCCAGACCTTAGGTCACATCTGTATGCTTGTGACAAGGCCAGCCACTGCAGTGATCCCTGGCCTAGGTCATCTGTGTCACACAAAGTCATTATGATTCCTATTGGAATGTGTGAGTGAGGGTCTATGGCCGAGGTATATGTCAGACCTGTTCAAAGGCAGCAAAGTCTGTCCATGATGACTATTCATAGGTGTAAAACAAACTGTGGATATGCATGCAGACCCCTTATTATTTATGTGATCCACCAAGGGATTCCAAAATACCTTTGGAAATGTGATTAACAAAGGAGAGATGACATAACACTTGGTTGCATGTACACATCGGTACCTGTTCATCATGCTGGTGGCTACTACCTATGTGGTACTGTGGGGATAATATGTTCCTTATAGGTGGATGACTATGCTTAGTTTGGCTTATAACTTTACAGCATGGGTTTGACAACAGGCATCTGTCTGTATGATACCCTTGTGGAGTATGTGTGTGTCATCTGGAGAATGCATTATAGGCCACAGTATGCATTACCGGATGTGGACGGACATATCCCTACTGTGATTGCTTGTACCTAAGAGAGCTATATGGCAAACAGGAGTGGTCTCAGTAATGGGTGCAGGTGAATACCAGTGGTTACTGGCATTGTATAGTACCTGAAGGATCCAAATGTTGCTGTGTGTCCTACATCTGTGTGTCGGTTGTCAAGACATCATCTAACGATTGGTTATGGTCAGGCTGTTGAAGTGATGTATACCACCAGAATGCAAAACAATGACAGATAGTAACAGTATCACCCACAGCACAGTGTCAAAACATGTCATACACACATGTGTAGTCAGGTTTCGGAATGTGTGTAGTACAATGCATACTGGCCACCAATAGAAACTATGGAGTGTTACTGTGTAATACAGAGCATGTCACCCTGGCCATGTGTCCACTATGCACGTACATGCAGACAGTGCACCTCCACCATGTTCACAACTGTACACCTGCAAATCTGTGCTACACACATCCCACACATACTGTCCACTCTCTAACACATGCTGCCAATACTGCACACATCAGCCAAGTGGCACATGACCGGACAATACGCAATTGGAACCAACATTGGTGTAAACAACACTACAATGACAATCATAGCTTTAATGCATTATGCCTGCCCAGCTACACCTTCAAGCACATCATTACACTCTACAGCTGACAACATACTAACATTGCTATACTGCTATATAGACACCTGTGCATCAGCACCATGGTAGCCTGTTCCTGCATCGATGTTACAGATGACAGGAGGTGGCACAGGTTTCATCATATGCACAGGGTGTGTTGTTGGTTTGCCAGAGGCCTACAGTGAGCCATCCAATTGAGATGTATATGTGTGTGTGTGTGTGTGTGTGTATGTGTGTGTGTGTGTGTGTGTGTGTGTGGCAAGAATACTGGAATGGGCCAGTGTTGTTGTAATGTGTGTGGGTATGTGTTAGCCTTAGGTGTCTGGAGTATGTGTGTGTGTCTGCATGCACACGGTTCCACCATGTGGCTGCCATATATGGGTATTTGTGGGACAGCCACATACTGTACTTGCGAGGCTTTACAGATCACCGTCTCTGGCCATGGATACGGTACCTGTGCCTGGCAGGGGTGCTACTGACACTATCAGGCACTAAGCCAGACTGGGTACTATCCCCAGAGGTGGATGGATGTACACTGGACACAGGTCCCTGCTGGGACTGTCCAGAGCCACATGCACGTGGTCTTCTAGGACATTCTATGGACAGCCCACCCCCAACATTGCTGGGGCTGGTACTGGCACTACAGGAGCGGCTGTGGCTTGAGGGTCGTCGGCAGCGACTGCCAGCTGCTGATGTTGCTGGCATATGTCCACGTCGACGTCTCAACCATCCTGCACTGTCCTGACACATGAACATGACATTGCGGAGGATATCTAATGTCTCTCCCCTACGTCTATCAGTGACCTCGGTGTAATGTCGGCTGGCACCTGCTAGGTCACAGATACTGTCAATGACAGTGGTATTATGGGCCCTTTGTGCCCTCAGTCCCTGTCTGGTGTACCGTTCCATATGTGCCTGTGCCTCCATGACAGCCTGGAGCATGCATGACACTGTCAGACCTGTGGCACATCTGCCAATGGCATGATGAGCAGCAGTGCTCCTACAAGAACCCCTGGACATCTGCCTATGTGGTACCCTTCCAGACATCTGGGTATGGCTGCTGTATTGGGATGCATGTGTCATGGATACCACACTGTCCTGGCCAATGCCAACAGTACGCTGTCCCTCAGCTATGGGCATTGGTGATGGATGTATTGGCAGTATGACTGTATGCATGGATGGGGTGGACAGCTGTGTACTGTCGATTGGTGGCCCAACGACAGACCCTGGCAAACATGCCTGTGCCTCAACACACCTATCTTCATTATCACTATGTGGTTCAGTGACATCAGTTTCCCTGCTGCAGTGAACCAGCCCTAACACAGCACCTGTGGGAGGGAGACAGGAAACACACTTTACGACCTGTACATGATGTTGGCACACATGCACACATGCACACATGAACACATGAACACATGCACACATGCACACATGAACACATGAACACATTTATTTATTTTTTATTTATTTATTTATTTATTTAACATTTGTTGACCGGGAAAGTCCGACTAGGTTCCACAGATCCTGTTTTCAGCGGAGGCCCGGGGAGAAATGCTCCAGACATGCACACATGCACACATGAACACATGCACACATGCACACATGAACACGTGAACACATGCACACATGCACACATGAACATATGCACACATGCACACATGAACACATGCACACATGAACACATGAACACAGGCACACATGAATACATGAACACATGCACACATGAACACATGCACACATGCACACAAATAAACTCCTCACTACAGCAGATACCCACACACACCACCAGCAATCCAAAACATACTTAATAGTGGTTGAAGGTGGGTTACAGTATCACAAGGCAAACAGTCATATCACACATGTCAGCATGCAGAAAGTTTGTTGCTCACGACCATGCAGTGCGAGTGTAGACAGCCCGTTTTAATAACAGTATACATGGCTTTGATGCATGTGTGTTGTTGTTCAGTGATTGGCCTCACAGCCACTCGTTACATGGGTTTGTAAGGTGCCCAATAGGGAGCATTGACTAACATGAATGTGATATGTGTTGAAGAGTGTCGCACAGCCCAATGATAGGCCCCTACCCCTCAGGTATATTATGTGTGCTGTGTGGATGACATGTGGGATACTGAAGTGTGACCTTACAGCAGGTGTCTGGATACGCTATGTGTAGCATGTTAAGGTGTACTGCGTATGACAAAGTTGTGTATGCTGTGTACATGTGTATCAACTATGCCTATCCAATGTCCAGTACGGTGTTGCCACAATTGTGCTGCTCTGTGTATTGCATGTGATTGAGGCAGCTACTGTCATTACTGAGATGTGCATAGTCTCACAGCAAACATGCACAGCATGCATTATGCATAGGTGTGTTACATGTACATGGCCTACACCTCACCTATGACATGCACATTTCATTAGCAATATTAAAATTATAACACACTCACCAGCATCGACCGGCTGCCTTGCTGTCACACCAGAGGGACCTACAAGAATATTAGACAGTTTGTCAGTGGCCACAACTGTGCCATTGCTACTGTGAGTTTGCTAAACTACAGTAGTACAACAGTCGACAGTCACAGGCATACAGATTATATTCCAAATATCAGTATTACACAACACTATGCAACAGAACTGCTAAACACACAGTACACATGTCACATATGCATAATCTACCAATACAGGTAACAGTAGTCTACAGATAGGTCATGTTACCGGCACGCTCCATGTCAACATGTTGGGTGGCTCCGGCCTCCATGATGACACATGTAAGTTGCTGTTCCTGTGGTTGGCCAGGAGCCACCATGCTTAGGAGCAGCTCCTCCACTCTGGTGAGGGGGGATGAATGGCAAACCCACCACCTGTGGCAAGCTGTTGTCGATGGATATCAGATGCATGCCGCCGGACATGTCTAATTAAATCATTGCAGTGATGGTGTACCTGCTCATATGTCCGGTTATGCATGCCTATGTCATTTACCTGACGAACGAGATCTTGCCACAGTGCAGTCTGCTCATGCTGGTCCTGGCTGGTTCTAGAGAACAGCAGGGTGTAGTGCTGCACCAGGCTGTTGTGTATTTTGGCTTCCTCTGCAGTTGTATAACACAGGTTTCTTTGGTGGGACATACCCCTGGAAGCCAATTAAACAAGATGTGTGAGCAAGTCATGTGGCACACTTAACATCCTAAAGTACAGATATCAATTACCTGCCATATTTCGCATCCGATTGGTTGTCGGAGGATACACATGTTCAATACCACATATTAGTGCTCAGGCCACAACTGGCTGACAGTGCCTGCCACGCTCTATATATCAAACCATGTTCTGCACAGCAGCAAAGAGAAGCCAGTATGTAAGAATATACACCAGTACATGGCACACTGTATGTGACACAATACACCACCTAGCCACAGGAGGTATATATCAAGTTAATGCATAAAGAAAGATGTCATCCATTGCAATGAATGTAAAGTACAGTTACAGTATTACCAGTATACCACAGTAGTCTTTGATGCTAAACCCCTGCCTAACATATGTGCATAGTTATTAATATAGGTGGCATACTGCTCTACTAGACTATACATGTTGCTAGATACACACGTATACCCTGTAACACAGATATGATTGCGGGCATGATACAGGCATAATTACACACACATCAGACATACATACAACACACAAATGTATGCCAACCATACAGTACTGTGTGTCACTACTTACAAAACCTTAGGCCTGAGGTATGTAATCTGTGAGGACTACAGGGAACACACAAAACAGTGTTTCCAAGCAATGTGAACATACACCATACTGTACTGTTTAGGACTACAGCTTCAGGTAGTACTACAGTTCATATGGGAGTTGGATTCACCAGCAGTACCACTCACTAAGCATACATGTATTGCTTTAGCCTACAATGGGACACCAAAGTCGACAACAAGGAACTATGTCACACCATATGCCATACTACTTTTTCTGCCTAGCAATAGCATACACATCTTTTGCTGGGATCACAGCTAGGACACAAACTACCATGACAGAAACAATTTCACACTAAGCTATCACACCTTTACAGACCTTGCACACATTCACCAACACATTCACCATCACACTCAGTCAACCTCACATAGCAATTATTGCACTAAGTATATGTGTGTGTGTGCATCGTGTCATGGGTAGGTAATACGCTATTGGCCCTAGGGCCTACAGCAGCCTAGCCATATGCTACCCTGGCCTTTGACACACATGTAATTTAATTTCACTTGCCCCTGTGAACCAGAGCCACAGAGGTGATTCCCGGGGTGTATTTCCTATCTCCCAAACAATAATCAGGAGTAGTTATGACAACTGCTAATGAGGAGCTTTGTTTGCTATTGACAGGTGGTTTGTTCCAGAGTATGGCATGCCTCTGCGTTAGGACTCTATCCCTCCAGTATGTGCTGTTTAGTGAGCTGACAAGGTTTAGGGCCCTAGAGCATGTATCTGGGAGGGATTGTAATATGTTTAGGTGGAGGATGTCCAACAGCTATGGGTGTGACATAGCTCTGTATGTTAGGCAGAGGTCACCTCTGGGTAGGCGGTATGCAACACAGTGTAGCTGTGGTTTTGTGAGTCGGTCTGCATAGGGCATCTGTTTGAGGCTGGTATTACTCTTTGTGAGGTATGTCTGTGGCCTTTCCAGTTGCTGTAGTTGTCATGTGAGGTGCATACCACATGGGGCATTGTACCCTCTAATGGGTTTTAAGTGTGATGAGTAGAGGGGAACACTGACCTATATTTCCCTAGATGACACACCTTTTGTGATAACGTGTACCATGTAGACAGAGTACATGACTAGTGTGGCACTGTGATTATCAAAGGGGAGGCTACTGTCCACCTATGTCCCATGTTCCCTTATCACACCTTCGGTGTTAGGTAGACTACCACCTATGTGGTAGTTAATGGGTACAGTGTTCTGGCAAGAAGGGATGGCACTGCAGTGTCAACACTGAGCTTCAGTCCATACCTTGGTCGCCAGGCACCTGTCGCTGTAAGTATGCCCCATGTCTCTCTCTCTCTCTCTCTCTCTCTATATATATATATATATATATATATATATATATATATATATATATACATACACACATACATATAAACATCCATTGCACTACTCATGGTGGGAATATCATTTATGCGACAGTTGTGAGATATACAGTTATGTAATAATATTGCACAGTGTTGTGCAGACTGCATTGAAGGTGTCCTCAGCCCATGTAGCTTTAGCAGGCCTCACTGGCTGCAACACTGCAAAACTGACAGAGCACATCCACAGTGTTTAACCACCACATGTCATATACCAGCACTGCATGCTGTTTTCTTTGCCACACACTACAACCTACATAGAAATATGCACATAACAACCTTCAACAACGTATATATATATATATATATATATATATATATATATATATATATATATATATATATATATATATATATATATATATATACGCTTCACAAACAGTTGCAGTATGTCCCTTGCCCTATGCACATGTACAGATACATATAGATACGTACTGCTGCCACATATGGATGATTCACAGTATGTAGAGTACTCTTCAAAAACATCTACTACATGCCAGCAAATACATATGTGTTACATAACTTTCCTTTGTATTTCTCTGTTCCGTCTGTTTTTAAAGGAAATAAATTTTTGTTTTTAATTTTTTTTTGTTTTCTGTTGCTGTTGCTCTTTCTTTTTTGTGTGTCTCTCTGTTTCTGTCTCTTTGTCTGTGTCTGTGTCTCTGCCTTTGTCTCTGTCTCTGTCTCACTCTCATTCTCACTCTCACTCTCACTCTCACTCACGCTCTCTCTGTCTCTCTCTCTCTCTCTCTCTCTCTCACTGCAACGAGATTATTGCATGTGTGGACAGCAAGTACAGCCTGCTTTTCTAGGTATCTGCACATGTGCATGTGATGGCCTCTGCACTAATTGGTGTCCACCATTTACTAATTGCATGCAGCCTGCTGTGTGGTAATTGCAGTACTCACTATCATAGCAGCCCACTGCTATAAAATGCTAAGTTAGGTATGCGTAGCCCTTTCAGCTTTCCAACGTGAGGCCCATGCTTGTTTGCTGTGGACACCATTTTGTCAGTCAGAAGGTTGGTATACTTCTTATATCTGAAGCTAGGGTTGTAGCCAGTGATTTACATATTGTACTCAAACCTGAATGTTGCTGCTTCTAGTACACACTTGTCAGTGTAGAATTTTATTCACCCCTCCAAATGCTTACACAAGATACATGGGAGTATGTACTTTCTTTTCCAATTAGACAATTAACTGCCATACAAAAGTAGTTATTGCAATGTATTCTTCTGGCACATGAACTGTTTGTGAACTACTATACTGTAAATATTAATTAACTCACTTCTGAACAGTTTGTTGTTTATTTGTGTTGACATTAGCACAGGCTGCTCAAGACAACCGGACAAATTTCAGTACTGAGTATGCCTACCTACATCCTTGGTAGAGCCTGAATACGCAGGTATATTGTTCTTCTGGGTAGGGGTGCAAAAGTACAGAGAGCATTATATATTATTGTGTGATGTTTATCTTGAAGAACATACAGGGTTGCCATGTACCTGTTTGTCTAACAAGGCAAGTAGTCTGTTTGCATAGCTCCCACTTGTGGACATATCCAGATGGTAGCCAGAGGTTAGCATATTATTCTTTGTCTGTGCACCACTCCAGTCTTTTCTGCACTGGAACAATGGCATTGTCACAGTTGGTTGCTACCAGTACATGGCTACATCCTTTGATATTTCTGTGTTGTACTCCTACATAAGGGTATGCTTGTGGGACTCATTCAAAGCTATTTCCAGAGTGTGTAACAGCAGAAAAGCTGAAATGCCTGTGTGTTTCTGCCTCTGCCAGGCCTCTGATACACTCAGGTATATATTTGAACAGCCTCAGGGAAAGGTACATATAAGTGAGGTACACCTGTAATATATTACAGACATTAAGTTGAGACTGTGAGAGAATCAGAGCATATGTATTAATACACCTTTTTTGACGTACATGCAGTGTGTACTCTTACTTATTGACATTATTCATTAAGTGTAATTCCCCACTTTTCGGCCTAACGTCAGTACTTTTCAGAGGGATTCTGAGGGACACAGCTAACATTTGTTTATGAATCAGGGACATCCCTGAAAAACAGTCACAGTTGGGAAGTATGGCCTCTGCCCTATTCAAATATGCCAGTGTTTATCCTGCTCTGATACTGTGTGGGGTTTGTAAAGTGCTACTGTAACTTTATTTCCTGCTAGAATGGCTGGTTCTCTTTTCCCAGTCATGTCATGCAATTCCACAACAACTGCTGGTAAAGATCCACAGAACAAGATTTGTATTATGGCATTCCTATTTTCCCTTTACATTCACTCATTGTAATGCATGATATATTTATTACAGCACCAGCTTGCTGTATGTCTACTGTGGCTTAGAGGTACTTCATGCAGTGTAGTATGTCCAAGGTCCTGGGTTCGAGACTGACAGAGGTGTTTTATTTTGCTGCTCAGCAGAACAAGGGCCCTGCCATGCAAAGTAACTAAGGCAGTTTTAAGCAGTTGTAAGCAGGTTTGCGCGACGCTTAGCAATACTTAACTAAGCGCACACATGCGCACACTTGCTCAAATCCGCTAACTACTGCTTAAAAGTGCTTACTCTTGCTAACCCCCGTGCTAATTTCTTTGAAAGAAAAGAAAATGGGGGATAGAAAAGTGGTGAAAAAGGGGGCACAAAGAGGGTAAGGCAGTAGGAAAACCAGCCCGGGATGTGCAGGATGGGTGTAGGGAAGGTCCATAGCTGCCCATTTCTTTACCAGCAACAGCTGTGCATATGTTAGAAATTTGGAGTGAGATTTGAAACCTTCCACCCCTGAGAGAGGGGTGAGGACAACAAAGTATGTTGTACTGCCAATTATAATTATCAGTTTACATGTCCAGCTGACATGTGTGTGAAATGGGCAGCTATGTATGGGGCGTAATTTTTTTGTGAGAACAGATTGCCCTTTTTTTTTCAGGTGAGAGTGGAATGTGAGGTAGAGGAAGTAGATATATTTGGGGAGGTAGGTTGAGGAGGTAAACAGACAAGACAAACAAGACGCATACAGGGGTGGAATATGACACATGGGGTGGGTGAATACAATTGACGGGGACGGATGTTTGGAAATCGCAAGCCCATGAGCCGACAGATGGTAACAGTGGAACTGAGATCCCCACCCATGGACAGTCACCACTGCACCTTCACAGCCCTGAGGGTGGCTGTGCTGGGGGCTGCATAGGAGGGGCAGGCTCACCCGTGAGTCACGCCACTCTTGTCTCGAGCTGGCGTAGGGGATCAGCAACTGAATGCTGGATCTCCTACACACCACAGCCCGGACATTTCAGAGGGTGACAGGTGGCCGTTCCCCACCCACGCTTGCATGGGGGGACGAGCCCCATCCCCTGCAGCACTTCCACCCAAAGGTGGCACAGGACCAATGGAAGAGGGGAGCCCAGGCTGGGCACCGGACCTGCTGGTGCCAGGTACAATTGCCAGCTGAGGAAGGACAGGTGGGTCCGCTGGGACCGGCCTTCCCATACATACTGTGTTTAAGTGTGTTTAATTACAACATAGACAACAGCATTCCAAATTAGTTGTAACAGCATGCAGTAATAGTCCCATCAACCCAACACACCAGGGTTCTAACAGTTGAACAGCAAGCATAACACATGCATATATTGAATGACAGTGGACATTCCAACAGCATGCAGGGATGACTGGTGGCAACAGGCCACCAAGATTGTGGTGTTTGAGCAGTGCACATGCATCAAAGTAAATGCAGATATTTATAGAACAATAGGACATATGTCCCAACAAATGTTTTGAGATTACACATACCCATTGAGGTGTGGAATTGCATTGTTTATGCACATAGAGTAGGGTGTAAAAAGATACCTCCATTAACATCTTATGAGTACTTATAGTTTACACTACATTCCTATTGACTGCAGGTGTATATCCCCTACATGTATCATTACACTAGGCAATGTGCATTAGGTTGTGTGATGGGTTTGGCTAGTTCATTTTATACCTGACCTATATCTGACATACTAACTGTCCAAGATGCAGATGTTACTGCTACATAGTTATATATTTTATTTATATTTATATTTATATATCTACATATCTGGATGTGTTCATGTGACATTTTCAGTTATATTTCTACAGAACCCTACATTTCAAGTAGCACACTCACTTTTCTGGGGAACACATTAACAAGCTACTCGTGTGCCAGATTTACCTATGCATGCCAGCCATTAACCAACTGTTGAGGACTGTATATATGCTTCACAGCTACTGGCACTTCCTTCATCCACTTTATATAGGACTGCCCAACTGTGGGTTGACAGCGCTTAATACAACAGTACTATTTATATAATGCAAGGGTACAGCAACATTTAAAAGTAAGTGACACGGACACACTCTAAGTATTATACCTTTATTAATTACATTACACACTTTTCTAGAGGCTCTCTCATTTATTTGATATTACAGTGCATGCAGAAGACTTATTCAAGACATATTATACCTTTATTAATAGGTTACAACACTCTTTTTCAGGCTCGCTCACTTATTTTATATAACAGTACATGCAGAGATATTATTCTGGACTTATTTTACCTTTATTAATGGGTTACAACACTCTTTTTCTGGCTCTCTGACTTATTTTATATAACAGTACATGCAGAGAAATTATTCAGGGCATTTTATGGCTTTATTATTGGGCTACAACACTTTTTTTCAGGCTCTCTCACCTATTTTATATAACAATACATGTAGAATAATTACTAACCTGCCTGGTGGCGCAGCCTTAGCAGCCTATTTATTTTATTTTATTTATTTTATTTTATTTTACATTTGTTGACCGGGCTAGTCTAGCTGGATACATATCCATTTTCAGTAGAGGCCCGGGGAGAAAAGCTCCACAAAAAAAAAAAAACATATAACAACAATACATTATGGTAAATATATATATATTTATGAATAATAATTAAAATACAATCAGACCCCAAAAAAAGGACAGGCTAAAAGAAACTACAGTTGGCAAAGAGAAAATACACAGCCAGTTATAGAGCATTAAACTTTAGCTAAGGCTAAAGAAACAAATTATCAGAAAGAATGACAGGTAAGTTAAGGTAGTTATAAAGAAATCTAGGAGAAACAGAAGAAGAGAAGAAGCAGTAGAGAGAAAAGAGAGTAAGGAGAAAAAGAAGTGGCAAAGGTGATGAGAGAGAAGAGCAAGGAGAAGGTAAATAAAGGCCAAACATGGGCAAGAGATAGACTAGGAAAAAGCTTAAAAAGCAAGCCAAAAATAGGCGGAGTGGAAAAAGAAGAGGTGAGCTAAAAAAGAGAAGGAGAAGAATGTCTATCTGCCTATCTGCATAGGCTTGCTGATTCGCAGCAAGGACACCTGCAGCTGTGAAGTAAATGAAGGGATATTGAGACATACCTATCCATTATATAGACTAAATTAGCATGTCTTGCATACTTCATTCCATGGCTAGCTACTCAGTAGTGGGGCATCTTGCATGTCACGGGCCTCCTGTATCCATTGGTTCAGTAGGTCCTGCTTCCATCTCTTCAGGTCTGCATGGTGGTGACGGACCTGCTCACCAGTCTGAGGAACGCCTGTGGCACTGGTGAGATCATGAGCTAACCAGTTCCAAGCCTCTGCTTTGTACTCCGTCCCTTGGAACTGGCCCTGCAGGAGTCTTGACTCATGATGGTGGACAAGGAGCCAAACCATGTATTTTGACTCCTTGATGCCCCAGCGTTGTGCCTGAAAGTGAGTACCCTCTCCAGCACCAGCCATTCTGACTGCAGATGGGAGCTACAATCAGTTATGGCGAGTATTCCCATCTATGGAGCTTAAATATGCCGCATTTCCCGCACTTATTTGTGATTGGCCGTTTTTGAAAATTCTTGGCTAACAGCAAACCTGCTTAGCAATGGTTAATCTTCCATTTATAAGTATATGTATGTTAACAGTGCATGTTTATGCTAAGTTGTCATGGCTTAGTGGTTCAGTGCTTTGATTATGGTGCACAGTGTCCCGGGTTCGAACCTTGTCATTGCTTTTTATTTTACTACTGTCCAGACAATCTAGGGGGTGTGGCTGTGTTTAGGCCACTTTGCACTACGTTGCTCCACGTTGCCTGATGGTGCGCAGCTCCGCACAAACCTATTGTGCTACGTAAAGCGCTGCTTAGCTATGGGCAATAATATTGCACTAGGAAAACCCTGCTTAGCTATGGGCAATTATATTGCGCTAGGTAAAACGCTGCTTAGCTATGGGCAATTATATGTCAATATCCTTATTGCTGCTCACCTTCTTATCTTTATATGTATACATTTTGTTCACTAATACATAGGCCATTTCAATGCTTTTTACTAAACTGTCATTCATGTATGTCAGGAATTATTTTATATACTAATTTAAAACATAAAATAGAAAGGGGAGTGGTGGGACTAGAACTGGGAATGTCTCCTCTTTGTGCGAACGCTTTACCACTAAGCTATTGCTATTTGGCTTGATTTGCATAAACATTTTTTATTATGCTCTTCGATGTCGAAATTGCTAACTGCAGCTAAGCAATGGGCACACCCACGCAAACACATGCAAATACAGGCAGCTATATCAGGAATTATAAAAAAAAATTTAGTTTACATTTTACATTTACAAAGGGGTTTACTATGTGGGGATGTGTACTTGCTATTTGTACATTTCAGCTAACTCGCTCGTTGCATTTGTCATTTTCACTTTATAAGGTTGCAGGGGCATGGATATTTGGACTGCTCGGCAGTCCAACACGCCCCCTGCAGTCTTACACACTCTGTGTAAGCCTTCCAGTTGAGTCAGCACCCTCATGCATATGCATGACGCGCTGACGTCATAGTCTTAAACGGCAGTCTCCGAGTAAGACTTGGTTAGTCTTACTCGGAGTATTACTGAATCCCCCCCCACATGTTATTATAAAATGTAGCTTATTATATAATGTTTGGTAATGAATGATTCTGTTTAATTTTATAAATCTTTACTCTCCCCTTGTCTACTTTATTCAAATGTTTTAAAAACAGAATTCAGTCCATAATAGCCAACGCATATACTAAACGTACAGAAATATTATTCACTGCATGACTCTGTAATACTAATTTTGTTAATGTCTGTACTGCTTAGAGGAAAGGTATTACTTAGTAAAACAGTTCCAATGTGTCAAGACCGCATATTAATGTGAAATATATACTCCAGCACTCCTGATGGTACATAGCATTACAGTGCTGATAACATCAGGAGTGAAATGTAATTCTATATAACACCAGGAGTTCTGGAATATAGCATTCCTGAGTTTATATAGCATTTCACTCCTGATGTTATTCACCACTGTAATGCTATATAACATCAGGAGTGCTGGAATATAGCATTACAGTGCTGAATGTTTTGACTTCCCATCTACTGAAATGAGTATAAAGTTTATGAGGTTATTAATGGCTGAATACAACTCCCAGAGTTGAACCTCCCAATTACTGTTTAGTTTTTCTTTGTTGGCAGTGATTTACTTTTTTATGAGTTTCTCTTTTTTTGCAGTTGTATACCCATGAAGTTAATAAGTATAATGAAAGTATAGGATGGCAAAGCCCTCATGTGAGAGTTCAGGGGGCTTGTCCACTGCTGAAAATAATTTAAGAAAAAATACTTCATTTGGTTGAAGGTTTAGCTGGTTGTTTTTGTCGCATTAAACCTACATGGATTATTTAATTGAAAAGACATAGATGAAACAAATATTTTAAGCATGTCACTAAAATAAGGCTGATATGCATTTTCTCAAACAAAATGCAGACGATGTTGTCTCCTTCTAGTTATAATCCTGCATTCTTCTCTTACTCTGAAGAGTATACAGTAATTTTATTAGAATACATATAAATGAACAAAGGCCACAGCAGAAGACCAATGAGACACTGGGTTTCTCTTAATTGTTGTGTCTATGTTTTGCAGAGTCACTTGCCCTCTGTTCAAGCAGCTTCCCTTCTTCTGTCTCTTTCAGGCACAATTAAACACTTTCATTTTACCTCACAGTTGTTCCCTGAACCTTTCCACACTACGGGTGTAAGTCTGTCTTTCACATTACTGAAATTTTAAAGCATGAATTCATTATAATTTATGGTGTTGCAATGACAGTGAATACTATATAATCAGGTTCCAAAAGTCAGATCACCCATACAAAATTGTTTGATTTCATTTCCTGTCTAAACTTGGTTATGTGTCACTCATTTTGTCCATTTGCCATGCACTGTTTCACATACTGTAGAAAAGAAAAGCTGAAATTTAAGTTCTCAAGTAACCCACAAGTTTTTATTCCCTTTGGAAGTTCATACTTCGACCCCCCCACCCCATCATCATTTGTAGGATATAGCATTCTTTTAACTTCAGTTCATATTTCCTCCTGGTTTCCACCACTTTGATGTCATACAAACATTTTTGTAACTTAGAGCTGATTAAAGCCTCCAGTGCTTTATCTCATAAAGATGCTTTACCTCACTTAAATGTTTATTCCGTATCTCTACTAGGTGGATTATGTAACATGGCATTGCTTTGTAGCAACCCCCCCCCCAACACCATGTACATAATCACTTGATGTGCCATACTCCATCTCACAGTGCAGACTGACACTTTCATATGTGGCACCCTGCTAGCCAGATTCAATTACAAGCAGGTCAGCCTTAGCCTTGATGAGAATCAGACATAAAATCAAACTGCTTTAACAGAGGACTTACTAAATCTCTGGCACACAAGATTCATCAAACGTAAACTCTTTCGTTATTTAGTTTCATTTCTGCTCTGCCTTTTCATGTTGCATTCATAGACCCTTTAACTTTCATAATGAACATGAGGCACAGTGTCAAAGGTCTTCCTGCAGTCTGCACAGAACTAAGCCAGAATTCCCTCTGTCCATCTCCATCACCTGCTAGTAAGTGAAATGGATTAGTTTGGATTCTCAAGATCTATATTTCATGGTGCCATTCCGTTGCTGGTCAGAGAAAAATGACATTTAGAGACCCTAACAACCTATTTGTATTTGTTTACTAAAATCGTTTCACTGGGTGTGACTCTTATGTGCAAGCCCTCTGAGAAAATGCCCAGTAAAAAATGATACAATTATATTATTAATAACAAATTGCATAGCAAAACCACACAAAAACAGTTTATGATACACAGTGGAAAATTGACATAAAGAACAAATGACTAAAGCAAATTATCTGCACAATGTATCCTATCTCTATCAGAGTAAAATTATATTTATAATGTTGCAATGTATTTCCTTAGCAATATGTTATATGGGACTCTAAACAGCTTGAGTTAAAGAATACCTTCTTCACTACATACAAACCAATCAACTGTCCATTATTCTAACACATACACCCAAAGGAACTTCTCTAAGCAACTGAATGGATCCCAAGAGCAAAAGATATGTGTAAATCCAACATTATGAAAGCTGGGAATCTAACCATCTTATAAAAAAATGAATTCATCAATTGATGAGCAAAGCTTTCAAGTCATACAGACTCTTCCTCAATGCATAGAACAGCTCATTAATTCACCACCAAAGCAGTTATTTAATAAATATGCAAAAATAAAAATCCTTGATATCCCTTAAAGTCTCAGAAAACCCAGTATTCAACCTATACTGGGTCAAATCAAACCAAGCACAAACTTCACAGTGTGGAGAGTGTAAAATTCACTCCTTGAAATATGTTATGCACCTAGTTCACTAATACAAATTGAACTTTAAAATATGCATTACAAAATAATAATAAAATAATAGGTAGTCCACAGTTGAGTTAAAAATGGAATATCCTTTACTGAAACATACAAACAAGTGATCCTAGATGAGTATAATGAAAAGCATTTAAGATATTCATTATTTATATATAATCAGGTTATTTGGAGCAAGGGAGTGGTTATGGATGGCGGTTCTGTCAAGAGCAATAAAAGCATTAAAGTTTAATTTTGACACAATTCTATGCATGCTCTGAGGCTAATCCTCAAACATGCATGTAATAAAACAGTGTTTTTGCAGAGACAAGCCCACCGGCACCCTTCATGATGGGGGCTATGCCTCCGCACCCACTGCTACTTATTTATTCCAACTCTGAAACTGCATCCTACACAGGAAAAAGGCATATTCCCCACCTCAGAGGATGCCTGTTCTCACAAATCTGTCAATTATCTGTATTTTGGACCAAAGAGTGTCCATAATAAAGAGTCTGGTTTTAGCTAAAATTGAATACTAGTAGGTAAACCATATACATACATACATATATGTGTGTGTGTGTGTGTGTGTGTGTGTGTGTGTGTGTGTGCACACACACACACACACACACACACACACACACACACACACACACACAGACACACACACACACACACACACACACACACACACACATATATATATATATATATATATATATATATATATATATATATATATATATATAAATGCAGAGATGGATAGATAGATAATAGGTGAATAAAATATATATAAATATTAGAAAGCTCTGCTAATTCTATCTTCTATTAGGCTTTCCATGTGTCCTTATTTTCCATATGCAGTCCTGGCATAGTCAGCTGCTTCCCCTCCCCACAAAAAAAAAATAAAATAATAATAAAATAAAAAAGACAAAGGTATTGCTATTAGATGTCATTAAGATTAAATCATAATATAATATAAAATAAGAAAGATTCTACAGAAACAGTATCTTGCATTTAGTAATGAAATATAAAAGTAATTTGTATTGCTTTGATTGAAAAAAGGCTTTTTTCAAAACACAAGTGGTTGACAATCATTTGAGTAATAACTAGTGCTCATCTGTCTGGCTTTTCCCAAAAAGGACAAATTGCTGGTGTACCAGGGCTTTCCCCTATCTCTTTGATGTCGTGTCCATAGTCGATATATTCAGCTCATGACAATTATAAGTGCTTATGGGCACATAAGTAGTAGTGGGGATATCAGGGTGCAGCTTTCAGGATCAGTTAGTACAGGGGCCTTGCCCCTGCAAAACTGCTTTTATATATTCTTTTTTGTATTTTTCTTTTATTAATGAATCTTCTTCATATTCATGAGGCTTCACTCATTTGTAATTGCTCTTGTTTGAGATAATAACAAGTCAAATACTTGTCTGAGAACCTTTTCACATCATTGGCTAAGATAACATTTCATGTTTCAGGAAAGAATGCTCTTATCTGAGCAAATGAAAAGGTAATAACCTAACTTTTTGCTTCCTGTTTTTACCCATCAGGCTTGTGCTGTTAAACCACCAAATACTGCTGTATGAAATTAACGTTGATTGTAGTGACTAAATACAAACTAAGTATATCCTAGAGCTGAGCAGAGTCACGGGCATGTCAGGCATTATTAGTCTTCAGGGAGAGCAAACCTACTACAGATGTTAAGGGGGTTACATTTCCTCAGCTCATCTGAGGCATAGGTAGAAAATCATTTAAATAAATCATCCACTAGCTTTTAAGCTCTGGACTGATGAGTTCTAGCAGGATGGATGACTTTAGTTCATTCTAATATCTCTATCTTCTTCCATGACCCAGTCATGTGTAGTATTGTCTCACCATTATTCCTCTGTCGTATGAGATGCAAACGTTGCTTTAGCTATAACTTTTTATAGGCTGTAAGTGAAAAAAGCAATCAGGATATTTTCCACAGCAATAATTGTTAACCTGTTATATTTTACATGTATTCAAAGGTATCATGTTGCACACTCAGAGTGGAATTTTTTTTAACGTGAATTTAAATACTTTTTTTATATCACAGCAGTGAATAAACATTTATCTTTCTTTGTCAGTCAACTGATGCAGCTTTGAAGACAAAGAAGCATTTTATTACTTATTTATTTATTTACTTATTTGAATGTTTGTTTGTCTGTTTAATAATCAAGTGAGTGGGCTGGCACAAGACCCTTTTCAGCCAGAATCCAGGACACATGATAAGGACAGATGAATGGCAACACTGAGTACCAAAACAAGCATGTATATAGCATTAGTAATTCCAGTCACATGAGAACATATCAATTTACACAACTGAATAATATTTACAATTAAGCATAATAGTGTTGAATACAACTGCTAAGAAAATGCCTTACTATTAGGTAATGCATTTTAAGTGAAGAGCACTGCTGAAATTATGATTAAGGATAGGTTTGATCATTATAATGTAAATAATGAGAAATGCATGTGTAGGGCATCATGCTAAGATCTTTGTTATACTTTATCTTTGCAGTAAAGTGTATTTAAATTTATTTTTCAGGAATTGAACCCAAAGTATTCTATTTTTGTGAAAAATATATCTATAGAAACTTTGTAAAAACAGAGCATAATATATTACAATTTTCTTGGATTGTCTAAATGTATGCTATCCTATATGTGATCTTGTTGATTATTTGATAATATTATATATCTAATAAATGCATTTATGCAACCATTTTATAAACTGATACTGAAACTTAAGCTTTAGCAGTGGAAACGTATCAGTGTTCTGCATGGCTTATCTTGATGCCTTATTCAGTTTAGACCACCCCTTCTCTCCATGTGTTTATTCTATTACAATAGCATCTGAAACACCAACTATTCCATGATGCACTGCCATGATTGCAGTACTCTTTCTGTAAAATCATGCTTCTTTGTATCCATTGTATACCTATTTCCTTCTGATTTTTATGCATAGAGTTATTACTGCAAAATACCACTGACGTGTTGGTACTGTCTCCTGTCAGCTGTTCACTGGTTCTCTGAAGGTGTTGGATCTGACTTAACAGAACTGGGTGGATATTTCATCTCATTGGTAATTTGTTTTAATGAAAATGAGTCTTCATCTTAGATATAGCTTCCCTCTATAACATGATTTAAATCTGTCTTATATGGCTGCCTTCATTTACCAGAACAATATTATGTGCATTGCACACATTCCAGGGTAAATAAGTTCTGATATGTGTTCATTTGTACATTGTATTACCAGGTAGATGCACTAGTCAGTTGACCTTTTACAGCTGTAACTTTGGCAATGGCAAATCATCAGCATTTACATAAACAACATCCTGTACTATGTTTACACAGTTACAGTTTATGGAATAATTTTGTTGTCAGAAGAGAGCAGAGAAAGGAAGGGATAAAGGAATTCATGCTTTTTGATTTGATAAATTAAGAAAGCTTTTAAATACATATACATTTGAACAGATAAGATAATGAATTCATAATCATATTCAGTGTGCAGAGTTTCTTTTCACAAGTCAGCATTTTTGAGTACATTGTTAAACCATTTTTAAACACTGACTTCATTGTTTCCACTTTATAAACATTCACTTTCATCTGTGAAAACACTTGTATATGTTTGTAAGTGTCTCAGTATTTCTCTTTTCTTTCCATGATCTGCTGTCCTGTAAACATGTCTTTTGTGAAAGTGTGCAGCTTCTTTGCCAGTGTTGCTGACAGGACTATTGAAAAAAATGGCTGACCTGCAGAAAGGATCTTTGTAGTTCCCTGTTCAGGATTGCCATATCTTGTGATTTCTTCCACTAAAACACACACTGATGTCTCGCCTGGTATTACTGTAGCTCTTTCACATAAGGCATTTTATTTTTTGGACATTTCTCACCACCTGGCCAAACATTCTGGATACTGAGAGTTAGATGTTATATATCTAAATTCATACTCTGGTACAGATCTTCTAAATTCCAAATGTTTGCCTTATACGCCACTGTCTTATATGATAACATTAAACATTTCCTATCCCATGAATATCAACTTTAATATGGATTTTCTGTGTCTGTGAATTTATTTCAGAAAACATCACAATAATAGTCTATACCTATAAGATATATTTTTTTAAACTGAAACAGATTTGTGACAACTGAGCTTCATGAGCAATATAGTATTGGGTATGGTATCACTTTTTCTTTGTCTCATTGTTATACTATGACTTGCATATATTAAAAGCTCTTCACTATTTGTTTCATTTGTTTCATGTGAGTAAACATTCCTTATTGGTGCATTGCACCACTTAGTGTTCTTTTTCACGTCTCTATTCCTGAATGTGTATAATTCATTTATCCTATTATGTATAGGTCTTCTCAGCTCATTGAGAACTATTATTTTGTCAGATGTAAATATTAAACCTTAGACAGAACTTATTTCTTCCTTGAAAAAAATAAGACCAAATTTCTTTGCTTACCGATATTTTTTGCTTAGGCCAACTTCTCATTGTAACTTCGTTCAGCAGCTGCATTTCTGTGTTCATGTCACTGCATTTCTGAAATTCTTTTCTTTTTTCTTCTATAATTGGCAACTGCAAAATTACCACACGAGTGTGTAATCCTTATTGTAACAATTCTTCATGCTTCTCTACTAAACATCCTCTACTTAACATATCTGCTAGGTGTAGTTCCTTGCCTTGTATGTATTGCATTTTCAGATAATAATATTTTAGACTAAGTACAGATTTCCAACTTGATCTGAAAGCTTTCTTCACAAGGAATATAATTACTTCAGAGGCACATTAAACACTTAGTGATGAACTATAACACACACACACACACACACACACACACACACACACACACACACACACACACACACACATATATATATATATATATATATAT
>NC_056745.1:369731267-369753767 GCF_019279795.1 Protopterus annectens
ATATCCACAGACAGCAGCTTGCCACAGGTGGTGGGGTGGCCATACATCCCCCCTCACCAGAGTGGAGGAACTGCTGCTAAGTGTGGTGGCTCCTGGCCTACAGCAGCAACAACATCACATGTGTCATCATGGAGGTTGGAGCCACCCAGCATGGTGACATGGAGCGTGCAGGTAACATGCCCTAGCTGTAGACTACTGTTACCTGTATTGTTAGATTATGTATGTGTGAGATGTGTACTGTGTTTAGCAGTTGTGCTGCCTATTGTGTGCAATACTGATAATTTGAATAGTATCTGTACACCTATGCCTGTTGTTCTACTGTAGATTAGCACACTCACACTAGCAATGCCACAGTTGTGGCCACTGACAAACTGTGTCATTTTCTTGCAGGTCCCTCTGGTGTGACAGCAGGGCAGACATTACATGCTGGTGAATGTGTTAACACTTTAAACTTGGTATTGAACTGTGCATGTCATAGGTAAGGTGTAGGCCATGTACACATAACACAACTACGCATAATGCATGCTGTGCATGTTTGCCGTGGGACGTGAAACATCTCAGTAATGTCAGTAGCTGCCTCAATCACATGCAATGCACAGAGCATCAGATACAAATGTGGCAACACTGTACTGCACATTGGATAGGCATAGTTGACACACATGTACACAACATAACACATTTGTCATACGCAGTACACCTCAACATGCTACACATAGTGTAACCAGACACCCGCTGCCAGGTCACGCTTCAGTATCCCACATGTCATCCACACACCACACATAATATACCTGAGGGGTAGGGGCCTAGCATGGGGCTGTGCAACACTCCTCAACACATAACACAGTCATGTTAGGCAATGCACCCTATTGGGCACCTCACACACCCTTGTGCAACATGGCCGTGTAATTGTGAACTTAGCCATGGCATTGCGGTTCAGGTACAGTATGCTAGGCAATGGCCTAGCACACTTTAGTGGCCTTGAGTGACCACATGATGCATGATGATGATGACTAATGGTACTACACCCCATACAGTTACAGTGACCACAGTAATACACATAGCTGTCAATGCTTTTCACCTCCATGTTGTGTGTGTGCACACATATGCACCTATACACATTATGCATATCATGTTGTGTGTGTGCAAACATATGCAACTATACAAAATATGCATAGCAGTCACATTCTGTACAAAGTGACACATATTTGTCCTGGAATGTTATTGGGTATATAGGTCACATGATTCACATTGGTTATGTGTGATGTTTAATGTTGCAGCCATGTACCATGCAATGTCATGGCTGGCACTGGCATATCTGGAATATGACCCACACTCACCCTATCCACTGTACAATGGCCATGTCCAGGATTGGTATTCCATCATGTATACATGCACCACTCATCCTGTGTGTGTACATAGCATGCATGTGCTACACCTGTGTCCACAATTATCTGCTACAGACACAGACACTGCAATCAGACATGGAAAACCATGTGACACACAGATAACACATGCAGCCATGGTATGTATACCTGTGAGTGATGGTACACAGGACATTGCAGAGCTTATAATACTTGCACAGACATGTCGTGTCCTTGTACACATTGTGTTCCAGGGTGTAGGCAATCACTGAACATGTACACTGATGTACACTGTCATTAACTATGGCTGTCTACACTCACATTGCATCGACTTGATGAACACTTATTCTGCATGCTGACATGTGTGACGTGACTGTTTGCCTTGTGATACTGTCATCCACCTTCAACCAGTATTGGGTATGATTTGGATTTCTGTTGTGTGTGTGTATCTGCTGTAGTGAGGAGTGTGTATGTGTTCCTGTGTGCATGTGTTCCTGTGTTCCTGTGTGCATGTGTTCCTGTGTGCATGTGTGCATGTCTTCATGTGTGCATGTGTGTATGTGTGGATGTTTTCATGTGTTCATGTGTGCATGTGTGCATGTGTTCATGTGTGCATGTGTGCATGTGTGCATGTGTGCATGTGTGCATGTGTTCATGTGTACATGTGCAGACCATAACGTGTGTTTCCTGTCTTCCTCTCACAGATGCTGAGGTAGGGGTTGGTGAAAGCAGCAGGTGACCTGAAGCCACTGCCATGGATAGTGGTGATGATGACACATGTATTTTGGCACAGGGAGATTTGACAGGGTCTGTCATTGGTCCGCCAATCGACAGTACACAGTGTTCAACCCCATCTATGTGCACACTCATACTGCCATTACATCCCTCACCACCAATGGTCATAGGGGAGGGACAGCATACAGTTGGCATTGACCAGGAGAGTGTGGTACCCATGGCACTTGCATCCCCTCACAGCAGCCATAGCCATAGACCCAGAATGGTACCACATAGGCGGAAGTCCAGGGGTTCTCGGGGGAGCACCACTAGACGTATTGCCCCTGGCAGGTGTGCCCTCACAGGTCTTACGACGACCACTATGTTCCGGGCTGTAATGCAGGCTCAGGCATGTATGGAACAGTACACCAGGCAGGGACATAGGGTGCAGAGGGCACATTACACCGCTGTCAATGACAGCATCCGTGACCTTGCCGGTGCCATTCGGACATACACCGAGGTCATTGATAGGCATTGGAGGGAGACAATAGATGCCCTCCACATCATGTCTTCCTTGAGCCAGGACCATGCGGGACAGTTGTGACGTCGATGCGGACGCATGCCAGCAACAGCAACAGCTGGCAGTGGTCGCGGACGGCCCACAGTTCACAGCTGCTCCCATAGTGGCAGTACCAGCCCTAGCAATGCTGGGGCTGGCCTGTCCATTGTCCATCCCAGTAGACCACTTGCACGTGGCTCTGGCCAGTCCCAGCAGGGACGTGGGTCCAGTCATCATACCTCTGCCTCTGATGACAGTACCCAGTCAGGGTTGGTACCTGATACTGTCCGTAACACCCCTGCCAGGCACAGGTACTGTGTCCGTGGCTAGAGACAGTGATCTGTACAGCCAAGCAGGTACAATCTGTGGCTGTCTCACAAACCACCATATATGGCAGCCACATGGTGGAGCTGCGTGCATGCAAACACACACACATTAACCAAACAACTCGGGCTCACACATACACATGCACATTACATCAACATTGGCCCATGCTGTACTGTTGTCCCTCACACACACACACACACACACACACACACACACACACACACACACACACACACACACACACACACACACACACACATGTCGATTGGATGGGTCAATGTCAGGCTCTGGCAAACAACAAAATGCCCTGTGCATATGATGATAACTGTGCCGCCTCCTGTCATCTGCATTATCAACGGAGGGACAGGATAACATGGTGCTGATGCACACGGTGACACTATAGCAGTGTAGCAATAATAGCAAGTTGTCAACAAGGAAGTGTAACTACATCCTTGTAGGTATATCTGAGCAGACATTATGCATCAAAGCTCTGATTGTCAATGTAGCATTGTTTACACCACTGTTAGGTCTGAGTATGTATTATCCACCCATGTGCCAATTGACTGATGTGTGATGTGTTGCCAGCATGTGTTAGTGAGTGGACAGTACGTGTGTGATGTGTGCAGTACAGATTAGCAAGTGTACATCTGTGAACATGGTGGGTGCGCACTGTCTGGATGTACTTGCATAGTGGACACATGGGACGTGTGGCATACCCTGTAGTACACATTGTTAACATCTCATTGCATCTTTCAATGGCCAGTATGCATTCTACTACAGTTATGTAATAACATGGGTAGACGTGTGTATGACATGGGTTGACACTATGCTGTGGGTGATACCATTAATATCAGTCAATGATTTGCGGTCTGGTAGTATACACAACCTCAACAGCATGACTATAAGCAATCATTGGATGATGTCCTGACAAATGACGCACAGTAGTAGGGAACCCAGTATCAATTGGATCCTTCTGGTGCCACACTATAACACTAACCAGTGGTGATGACCGCCACCCATTACTGTGACCACACCTGTGTGTCATATAGCCCCCTTAGGTACATGCAGACACACTAGGGATGTGTCCATCTGAATCTGAGAATACAAGGATTGGCCTACAATGCATTCCCTGGATGGGACGCATATCCTACACAAGGGTATCATACAGACAGATACCTGTTGTGTGATACATGCTGTATAGCAGTATGCCGACTATGGCATAGTCATCCTCATGTACTAAACATACTATCCCGTCAGTACCACACAGGTGGTAGCCATCAACATGTATGTAGGGTACCATTGTGTACATACAGACACATGTTATGTCATGTGTCCCTTGGTATCCACATATCCATAGGTATTGTGGAGTCCCAAGGTGTATCACATAAGACATTAGAGGCCTGAATGCATATCCACAAGGCAGTTATACACCTATAAAGAGTGTCCATTCATGGCAGACTTTGTTGTGTATGACCATGTCTGACATATACCCCTAGGCATATACCCTCACTCACACTACTCTTAAGTAACTGTCATGGGTGTGTGTGCCACAGATGACCTTGGCTACAGAACACAGTGGATGGCCGTGTCACATACATACATATGTGACCTACGATCTGAGAAGTAGCGGCACAACCTGTTAATGGAAATAAATGTATTCATGTAGTATGCAAGCTTCACACCTATGTACTGATTGAGAGGACATGTACACATATATATTTGCTACGCAGATACCTGATGTCTGCAATGCACTTGCTGTTGTCATCATACTATGTCATACCATAGTAAAAGCAAAACCCACACTGCATTGACCAACAGTGACATGCACACAGTCAGCATTTGTAGGATTCAAACCCCTACCTAACTATTAAACAAATATAGACGAAAAGCCACCAGCTAGATGATAAATATTGTTTAATAACAAACCAAACTTGTACAGCTAAAACGTACTTCGAACAAACTTGCGACAAACTTAAAACGCCAAATAGAAACACTTAAAAAACAAGAATAGAATTCAATGTGAGCGCTTTCGTTTAAGTATTTTAAACTTCCTCAGACAAAAAACATCTATTACATCACTTCCTTTTATAACCTTCACAGAAAATTGCGCCAAAATCAAATTCAAATTGGAGCATGCTCAGTAGCTAAAAATGGGAAATAGAATTTCTAAATACAATTCAAGACATTCATAAACAACAGCAATTGAAGACTAAACAGACAGTGGTAACACATTATTGTATATAAAAATTTAAAACTGATAATTTAGATCATTCTTTTATATAAATCATGAAATCACAACTTCTCCAACCTTAACATTTATAAATTATTAAATATTAAATATTAAATAATAAAATGTCACAACTAATATATTCCATATAGTAAATTATCATATAACATATATTATTATTACATAGCTTCCTCCATATACACTCAAAATTATTAAAATACTTAAAATCAAATATTAAATTAATCTTGAATTTTATTATGTCAATGCTTTTAATTTTAAAATTGGCCCTATAGAACTTCTTTCACTTAAGCCTGGCATACAATCAGCTTGTAATTTAATTTGCCAGGTAAGTTCTCTTTCTTCTAAAATTAAGTTCCACGGGGTTCTTTCTTCTATTTCCACTTGATCTATTACCATATAATTAAAATTATGATTATTACATTCATTTATATGTTTTGCTAGCGTGTTGTTTAATTTTTTATTTTTTATGGCATATTCATGCTCATAAATTCTCTGAGTGAATGTTCTCTCAGTTTTTCCTACATAAAAGGAGAAACAAGAATTACAACTTGCAAGGTAAACAACTGCTTTAGATTTACAGTTAAACTTTTTAATATAATACTTCTTATCACGTATAGTGAAACTATCTCCTTCTTGAATTTTAAAGCACCATTTACATGCTCCACATCTATAGTTTCCACTCTTCACTTTTTTACACATTCCTATATTATTATTAGATTTTAATAAATCTTTAAAGCATTTCCCTTTCCTATAAACTATTTTTGGAGATTGACCTATATGGTTTTTATATTGGGCATCTCCAAATACGGTTTCAATTTGTGAGAGCTGCGTGAATTATTACAAGATATTCAGATTTCTTAAATGAATGTGAATATTTAAGGAGAATGTTTATTAATAAGGAATATCCAATGTGGTTAATAAACAAATTAATTTTAGAAGTTATTGAAAAAAGAGAAAATGGTCATTTTAAACCAATTTTGCAAGGTAAAAGTGAAGTTATCCCTGATGCTGCAAGTAATGGAGATTTAAGTAGGTTGTATGATAGAGAGATTACCATAAGTTTAGATACATCTAGTAAAAATAAGAATACTAGAGTAGAAGAATTTTCAAAAGCCTTAGTTATCACTTTTTCACAAGATTATCACATATTAAAAGAAGTCTTTCATAATAACTGGGAAACCATATTTGGAGATGCCCAATATAAAAACCATATAGGTCAATCTCCAAAAATAGTTTATAGGAAAGGGAAATGTTTTAAAGATTTATTAAAATCTAATAATAATATAGGAATGTGTAAAACAGTGAAGAGTGGAAACTATAGATGTGGAGCATGTAAATGGTGCTTTAAAATTCAAGAAGGAGATAGTTTCACTATACGTGATAAGAAGTATTATATTAAAAAGAAGTTTAACTGTAAATCTAAAGCAGTTGTTTACCTTGCAAGTTGTAATTATTGTTTCTCCTTTTACGTAGGAAAAACTGAGAGAACATTCACTCAGAGAATTTATGAGCATGAATATGCCATAAAAATAAAAAGTTAAACAACGTGCTAGCAAAACATATAAATGAATGTAATAATCATAATTTTAATTATATGGTAATAGATCAAGTGGAAATAGAAGAAAGAACCCGTGGAACTTAATTTTAGAAGAAAGAGAACTTACCTGGCAAATTAAATTACAAGCTGATTGTATGCCAGGCTTAAATGAAAGAAGTTCTATAGGGCCAATTTTAAAATTAAAAGCATTGACTCGTAATAAAATTCAAGATTAATTTAATATTTGATTTTAAGTATTTTAATAATTTTGAGTGTATATGGAGGAAGCTATGTAATAATAATATATGTTATATGATAATTTACTATATGGAATATATTAGTTGTGACATTTTATTATTTAATATTTAATATTTAATAATTTATAAATGTTAAGGGTTGGAGAAGTTGTGATTTCATGATTTATATAAAAAGAATGATCTAAATTATTAGTTTTTAAATTTTTATATAATATAATGTATTATTACTGTCTTTTTAGTATTCAATTGCTGTTGTTTAAGCATTTCTTGAATTGTATTTAGAAATTCTATTTCCCATTTTTTAGCTACTGAGCATGCTCCAATTTGAATTTGATTTTGGCACAATTTTCTGCGAAGGTTATAAAAGGAAGTGATGTAATAGATGTTTTTTGTCTGAGGAAGTTTAAAATATTTAAATGAAAGCACTCACATTGAATTCTATTCTTGTTTTTTAAGTGTTTCTATTTGGTGTTTTAAGTTTGTCGCACGTTTGTTCGAAGTACGTTTTAGCTGTACAAGTTTTGTTTGTTATTAAACAATATTTATCATCTAGCTGGTGGCTTTTTGTCTATATTTGTTTATTAGTTTGGTCGTTGCTTATCATCCCTACCTAACTATGTTATGACACTAGAGAGAGACATAGTAACATGGCGCACTATTTGCGTTACTGGCTGTTTTCCCTTCTCCAGCAGTATTTGTAGGATGGTGACATCATCAGATTTTCCAAAGAGGAATGTACCTCTTTTAGTGTGTTTTCACAGTCTCCAAAAAGGGCACTCTTTTCAAAGACAATTGCACACATACACAACCCCCCACACAAACACACTCACTGTTTGCAGGATTCAAACCCCTATCTAACTACGTTATAATACTAGAGAATGATGCATTAACATGGCACGCTGTTTGCGTTATTGGCTGTTTTTTCTTCTCCTGCTGTATTTGTAGGATGGTGACATCATCAGACTTTCCAAAGAGGAATGTACCTCTTTTAGTGTGTTTTCACAGTCTCCAAAAAGGGCACTCCTTTTAAAGACAATTGCACACATACTCACAACCCCCCCACACACACACACACTCACTGTTTGCAGGATTCAACCTCCTTCCTAACTATGTTATGATACTAGAGAGTGACACATTAACACGGCGTGCTATTTGCTTTACTGGCTGGCTTCTCTTCTCCTGCTGTATTTGTAGGATGGTGACATCATCAGACTTTCCAAAGAGGAATGTAGCTTTTTTTGTATGTTTTCACAGTCTCCAAAAAGGGCACTCCTTTCAAAGACAATTGCACACATACACGCATCCCCCTCCCGCACACACATACACTCACTGTTTGCAGGATTCAAACCCTACCTAACTATGTTATGATACTAGAGAGTGTTAACACAGTGCATGATTTGCTTTACTGGTTGGGTTCCCTTTTCCTGCTGTATTTGTAGGATGGTAACATCATCAGACTTTTCAAAGAGGAATGTACCTCTTTTAGTGTGTTTTCACAGTATCCAAAAAGGGCACTCCTTCTACAGACAATTGCAAACACACCCTCACTACTGCTTGTAGCATTCAAACCCCTACCTAATTATGTTATGATACTAAAGAGTGATGCATTAACACGGCGTGCTATTTGCTTTACTGGCTGGTTTCCCTTTTCCTGCTGTATTTGTAGGATGGTAACATCATCAGACTGGACATGGTGATGTGTGTACACTTTGTTTTATGCCATTCCAGGAATGGTCCATGTGGGTCAGCAGGTGTCAACAGCTTGAACATGACCTCAGTATCCTTACCTTGTGTGATCTATCTGTGGACACATTGACATTCTGTCATATGTAAACACATATTTATGCACAGCTTCTTAGTTTTGTGAATACTACATGTGTCTGGGATGTTGATAAAGGGCTATTCAAAGTCTATGTGACACATGTGTAGATGCGTCCATTGATGTATGTCCTGGATGGCTGCCTTGCAAACAGTCTAGCATGTTTGGGAACCATGATCCGCACATGAACATACCACATTTGGTAGGGTTGTGTGTGTGTCAGCTTCCAATAGGCTCTGTTTATGACTGCAACCATGATGGACTCCATGACCTTGCAGATCAGACCTCATAGGCGTACTGGACTTGACTTCCCATGGTGTGTTGTGCACCAACACTTGTGGGGAGTGCCATATGTAGCTGTGACACATTCAACGGTTCCACATCCTGTGTAGGGCGTGTGGCTCAGCTGACTGTTCAGGTGCATGATCTGTTTGTTCTTTAGTTTGTGCATGACACATATTGGGAATCAATGTATTCCAGCTGCTGCCATGCTTTTGGCAGTGGGGGTAGCTGCTCATCCATTCTACATGTGATATCTCCTGGTATGATGATGTGGACTATTGTCAGTGGGGGATGGGTATGTACATATGGGCCTGTCTGTCATGATGTCGGCATTGACACTCAGGTGCAGTTGGCCCTGACTCAGGACATATATGGGTGTACACTGATATTTATGACATAGCTGAAGGAGGTGTCATGATTCAGTCTGGACTCCTTCTCAGCTCCTCTTTACAAAACACTAACGAACAGGAGCACTAATCCCTGTTATACTCTTTTATATGCTTAACACCCTACTGATCCTTTGTGATCAGGCTACAGAGTATGTCATGATAATATCCTGGCAAGTCCAGGGGTCGATTTTGTGTGTACTCTTCAGTCCAGCTGGTGGATATTGTGATATTGACACAATGTCACATCTGCCTCATGTACACAGACAACCCTCTCCTCCTCCTGACAAACTCAGATATATGTGTGAGATGCACCTATATAGACATACAGGGAGCTGAACTCTCTCGACCCATGACTGGCACAGTCTATCAGGTGGTGAAGGTAACCACACACACCACATGTCAGTCTCACATATCCACTAGCAACAGCACTCAAACCACATTAGCACACATTGACATACTCGGATGCTTTAAATGTACTCTACCTAAGCAGCAGAGACCTCCAAAGCAGACACACACACACACCTGCTACCCCACTACAATACCCACATATCACAATGTTCACAATGTCAGTGAGCCACACAGTCACTGCCCTTCGGGCTAAACAACACACCTAATACACTTGTAATAGGTGACACTTATGTTCAGACACACTGATGTACCACTCACGAGCCCTGACAAGGGAATCATCACTTTGGGCTGTCTGTTGGGTGCCAGAATCTGCCGCATAACACAGGCAGTCAGGTCACTCCAAAGCAAGTACAAGACTGGCACCATCATTGTCCATTCTGGTGTGTGTAACCTCAGACGTTACTCCCTGGACCACATGACATGATACATGGAGGTACACTCTGGTCATGTAGCCCAGGCCAGTATGACCCTGACCTTGTCTAGCATCTTACACCCACCAATTATGATGTCACATTATACGGACACACATATCACATTTAACAGTTGGCTAACAAATTTGTTTCATTCATAGGGGATACAGTGTCTGTCAGTGTATGGTGACATGCTCAACATGCCACGTAGCTTCACTATGGACAGCTTGCACCTGTCACCCTTGGACTTTGGTATGCTGGCTAAGGCTCTTGCTACCACCAGAGTGCCTTTTTTAAGCGGGGCTCAGAAGACAAACCCACCTCCATAGACATTACAGGTTAAATGAAACTAAGGGTAATGCAGCTCAACAACAGTTGTGTTAACCTCATATTGTGGCCACTCAGGACTCTCCTCAGTATGGAAGAGAGCAATATCTGTGCACTGACAGACACCTGGTTCAGGCTCGCTTATGCACACCAGCACTACCAGGTTATGTTTCATACCATGCTGTCTGACAACAAGACTTGGAACAGACAAGGGGGAGCATCTATATACATCACAGATACACACACCTCCAGGTTAGTAGCACTGCACAAAGCATGACAGACCATATATATACAACTACCATTGTGCAATACTGCCTTTCAGTTTGTTGCCTGCTACAGAACACACTCCCAAACTCAGGAACCACACTCGGCTTTTGTGGAAACTATGGAGAATATGAAGGTCTCCACAGACACCATTATACTGTGTGACTTCATATACACACATATTGACTGGGGATACTACTCAAGCCCCGACAACCTCACCCACCAGTCACTACAATTTGTGGACTCATATGCTTTGGCACAACCAGTCAGCACAGCCACAAGGGGGAATACATATTGGATCTGCTCTTCACCAACATGGGGACTCTATGTTCCACACCAGCGATATACCCCTCATTGGTAAGGTCAGAACATACATGTATCTCACAGGACATACATATGCCCTCCACACACCCATCCTGGGTAATCTTGGTGAACTTCTCATGAGCCAACATCTCACTTCACCAAAGCAAGGTGGTATCCTTCACAGATCCTGAGACAGTGGTGTATATGGCTCACACTGCTGCATCCTTTACATACACATTCTATGGACACCTAATGGACTGCATGGATTGTGCTATCCCAAATAACAACAAGACCCACTACTACAATGGCAGGAGGCCTGTCTGGTAGACGCCAGCCATTAATAAGCTGTACAACATCAGGAGGACGCTACTACATGATAGGGCACATTCCCAGACTGGGAAGGCATCTGTGATCTGTACTAGCAGACAGCTACAATCAATCATGGACTTTTCTAAGGGCCGCTTCTACCAGACAATTGCACCTGACATGTAGGACTATCACATGGCCTTCTTCAGTTATGTCAGGAACCTGAGTGGACACTAACTGATATGCTGTGAGTTACTGCATACTGAATAAACCTACCCTGAAACCACTGGCATTGCCTACATCCTGGCAAACAGGTTCAGTGCAAATGTCTCCCACCCATCCCCCCTAAGGAGCAACTATCCATCCCAGCAGAGTATAACCTCCCTGACATCACACAGCAACAGGTGAGTGCTGCCCTCCCCACAGCATACATCACAGTATCAATGTGACCAGATGGTGTCCCAGGCTGCATCATACACGAGCATCATGACAAACGCAACCCTCACATTACATCACTGTTCAATATCGGAGTTACCACAGGATATGTACCCAAGGAATGGCATACTGCAACAGTGGTCCCACTCCACAGAGTTAGTGCCACAATGGACTGCAGACAATATTGCCCTATAAGCCTATGTATCCTGTTCTGCAAAGCTATGGAGCATATTGTCATAGGACTCCTACACATAGACATTGGGAACCTACAGATACTGTGTCCTACTCATTTCAGCATTGGTGTGGGCAGATCTCGCCTCTTGAACCTGCAGGTATTCTTTAAATGGCTAACAGGTCCATCGACATAGGGACAGCTGTCCACACAGCCTACCTGAACCTTGCAAAACCATTCAACACAATAACCCACTGGGCCATTATGCATAGGCTCACCAGCATCAACTTGGATACATATCTCACACAATGGATTGATACCTAGATCAGGTAAAGCACCCACATGGTCAGAATTGCAGGTGCCATGTCTGACTATACACTAGTTACACATGGCATCCCACATGGCTTGGTCCTGGGATCTCTCTTGTTCAGTATATATTTGTCTTATGTACAGGCTATCACAGGGGAAATATGGCTGAACATGTTTGCACTTGACTGCAAACTGGGTGCCATGATCAACTCTCCAGCTGCCACATGCATACTCAATCAGGGTCTCACAGAGATGGATGACTGGTGCCTGAGCCATGTTCTACAGCTAAATGCCATTAGTTGCATAGTTATCCCCTTTGGGAGTAGCAACATGCCCACACATTACCACATAGGTAGTACTCCATTACATATGGTTGGAGTTGTTAGTGGTTTGGGGACATCACTTGTTTGTACTGTCGCCTTTAACATTCATGTTGGCAAAGTGGTTGGACACACCTTCTATGTGTGCCACCTTATCCCATATGGTTTCACATCTAGATCGTGAGAGGTCATTGTGCCCCTATACTCATCACATCCATGCTTGGTTACAATGCCACATTTGGGGTGTACCTTACCTGACACCTGCAGCAACTGTACTGGCCACGGACAGTCCTCACCAAGCAGATCTAGGGACTCACACAGATGCCCTGCATAGTTCAGATGCAGTAACTCCAGCTCTACACAGTCGCTTACCACCTACTCAGATATGATGTGTGCCTAATGTTTACAGCTATACCCAAATCAGAATTACTGGACATGCTCTACCTAAGGATATCCAACTACCTTGGAGCTACACACTGCAGGGATGTATACCTCAGCACAGATGTTACTAGGACATTGTGGAGGGACAGATTCTTATCCCAGAGGCTCCACTCACTACAGAATGTAATCCCAGTTTCACATAGGCAGAGCCACCCACTGAACACCTACCGGAGATATCTTGATGACTGTATGGGTGATTGTATATTTACCCCTGGGATATCTTCTGTGTCCCTGCTAGACAGAGGCACACTAGCATAAACATACATGGGCTATCTTGTGTGACCTACTATTCACACACACAGTGTAGTAATCTGACAGGGCTGCAAATGCCAAACACACTCTGGCTAGGCTTGTAAATGCCCTAGGGCAGATAGCCTAGTATCGACCTCTGAACCTATGCTAATGTTCAAGATGCACAATGTTTATTGATGATACTGTTTGCAGGTCTTTATCATCTTTGCTTTACCAGTTTGCATGAAGAACTTCAGTATCTGCAGAACATATCTGATTATGACAGAGTTCCACTATATTATAGATGTGTCTGTTGTCATATAACTGTGTGCACAGGGCAGATTGCTGTATAGTGACAGGTTCCTGGGTTAACACATGCAAGTGCCAGATATGTGTGGCCCACTGCTGTACTCAGACATGGCCTAAGTGTGTGAGCATGCCCAGTATTGACATTCCATGTTTTGTTGCCTGACATTTGTCTCATTTATTCAAGTGTGTGAGCATGCCCAGTGTGACTGTTCAGTATGTTTCTATCTGAGGTCCACTACATTTGCTGATGTGTGTGAACATGACCAATATTAACATTTATACTGTGTGTGTTGGAAGTCAGGTTCTGTTCTCACTGCAGGACTCACCTTTATGTCAACTCAACAAGGATTATGCTGTGCCTGCAGGGTTTCCATGGAATACTTTGCATAGACTTATCAACATTCTGTCATACAGGTGGACCAGTGCAATACTCTCATGGTTTAGTGGTTCAGTATTTTGACTATAGTGCAGTGTATCCTGGGTTCGAGGCCCATCACTGCTTTATATTTTCATACTGAGCAGACCAGACTGCTTAAGGGCCTGTTAAGCAAATATGAGCATGTTGGCTTTTGTTCAGCTATGCCCTACTTAGACCAGGCTTGTCCAACATTGCTCAATATTCACCAACATTGCTGGACGTTGCTCAATATTACTGAACATTGTGCTAGTTGGTGTGTGCAATTTTTCTTTGCATATACTACATGGTAGTAATTGCTGTTTAGCACTGCTTTATATTGCTTAAAACATGGCATTCGTGCCTTAGGTGGTGCTGCAGGGCTGCCTATGTTGGATGCACATACTACACTCCCTGCACATGGTTGGAAGCAGGTAGTGTCAACTTAGGCATCCCTTTTACTTTATGTGCGAGTCGGAGAGAGGTATCATATCCAGAGTTCCTACTGAGCCAGTGTATGTGCTATGCGTTGCCTCTTTGCCAAGGCCAGAGCATACTGGGCATGCCTCCTTCTGCCTACTGGGGCAGGCTCAGGTTGTTCTTCCTCTGAGTCATGCTCTGCCTGTGATGGCCTTGGCAATGGTGGGGGGCTGTTTGGCCCAGGCCTATGCTGGTCCTGCTGCAGCTGTTTTTGCAGGATCATATTATGTAGCATAGCACATACCATGACAATTTGGGTACATGTAGTTGGTGAGTATTGCAAGATTCCACCAGATGTGTGCAGGCACCGGAACCATGACTTGAGCAGCCCAAACACACGCTCTATTACATTATGTGTTTGTGCGTGTGCCTCATTATGGCATTCCTGTTCAGGTGTGTGTGCATTTCTGATGGGTGTCATCAGCCACGGCTCCAGTGCATAGCTAGCATCCCCCACTAGCTGACCATGTGGGATGTCCCAATTGGCAAATGTCTGGTACAGCTGCATCAGATGCCAGATATGGGAATCATGGTAGCTTCCAGGGCAGCCTGCACACACATTCAGTTTTATGCCCTGGGCATCACACATGACCTGGCAGGTGATGGAGGGGAAGCCCTTGTGGTTGAAGTAGACACTACCCCGCTCGCCGGCTGGTGTCTTGATGCTTATATGCGTGCAGTCTATTGCACCCACTACCTCAGGGTATTCCGCTATTTGCTGGAAGAGATGCATATTGCTGGCCAATACCTCACAGGAATTGGGAAAATATACATGATCACCGACATGTGCTGACATGGCATCCAGAAACTGGTGTAGTACCCTGGATGCTGATGCCTGTGATATCCCCATTATATCACCAGTTGGTCTCTGGAAGGTACCTGTTGCTAGTATTCTTAGGCCAACACATACCTTGGTTTCCACTGGGATGGGTTCACCTCTGTTGGTTCTGTGTATGAGGTGTAGCCTGCACAGCTCAACAATTTGCTGCAGGAGGCCTCTGTCCACTCTATAGCACTCCACTATCTCCAGCTCATGTAACCCCTGGTAGGTTACCCTGGGCCTGTACACTCTTCTCCGTCTCCTCACTGTGGGTTGTCCAGCAGCATTTCCATTGTCACCACCCTCAGCATGTTGCATATGTCGCCTTATAGCAGCAATGGCAGCCCCTAACATTTCTTTGTCACAGTAAAGTTTTTTTTAGTTTTCACTTCTATTAGCTTACTGCAGTGTCTGTTGTGAGAAACATAATGGACTACTGTTGGCAGTGTTTTAAGTGCTAGGCTGGGCAGGGCTAGTGTACTGCCTGTATAATTGCCTGATTCTGATTGTTTTCACCTGCTAGCTCTGCTAGTACTCCCTGGTAGCTTCCTACTATTTGTTGTGCTTCCTTTTTCCTTTCTGTTTCCTCAGGGGGGGGTGCCGCTCACACAAGCGCAAACACACGCACAGCAGCTAACACGCACGCACACATGCTTGCACAGACTAAAACCTGCTTATTCAGGTTAAAACGCATGCACACCAGCGCAAACGAACTTACAACTCTTTAAACAGCCTCACACATGCTTACTCTGGCTTAAACGCGCGCACTCATGCTTAAACGCGTGCAATCTGTCTTATTCGGGTTTACAGGCGAGCACACGCACGCATGCAATCTCAGCAAGAAACTTTGTTGTTATCCATGGCATACACCTTCCATTTCTTGCCTTTCCCTAGCCTACCTGTTCACACACCTCTTTCCATGATGTGTAAATGACAGCAGACACATGCCACTGTGCTCCAATGAGCTTCACTTTTTTCGTACATACCCCCCTCATGATGTCACTTATCTTCTACTCTGCTACTCCCCATATCCTACTCCTGCACTCCACTGACTGTGCTCATTTGCTATGTAAATTAGCGATTCACTATCCTAACACTCATTTACATAGGATGGCCTACTAATGCTTGGTTACATGTCTTACACTGAGCTTCCCCCCTTAGCAACCTCTACTCGGTGGCCATGTTGCCTTCAGCCTGCCATTTCCTTGCATTGTATATTACCACTTTCAATAAAATCCACATTTGTGGGTTTTAATTTGTAGTATTCTGGGTTTTAGAGTGCAGCCTGTTTGCACAGCGCTGTGCTATGCTTATACATCGGAAATCACTGAAAAAAAAATATTATTTTTATTTTAATTTTGCATCAGGGAACTTTTCCAATGGCCGTGTATTTGGCCATTGGCATGCTTCCTGCACTGGATCAACCTTTATTTGGAGCTGTCACGGCTCCGTTTTGCTATTTGCAGAATGGTGCTCAGTTGTCAACTAAGTACATTTCTGCAAATAACACTGCTCTTACTCGGACAGGTTCGGGTTTCCTGAATCGCAAATCTACTTCATTTGCATGCCTTTTGCCTGCAGTTGAGGTGATTTGCATGTCCCAGCCCTGTCCATGTAAGAGCCATTTTAGGAGCTCTCTTACACTCCCCTACAGGCTGTTCCTGGATCGCTCATCGGACATGATGGCTGCATGGAATCTTACTCTACTCTTAGACTCCATGCAAGCCATCGTGAATCCGGCCCAATATTTAGAACAACACAAGTAATAATACAGTAATAAGAAAAAGAACTGTGAAAATGCTCTATAAACATATGCTACTAGTAAATGGAATAACTGCACATAAGGCTTAAAGCAAAATGTTGAATATAGAAATTAAGTGACTTATTAATATTATATAGCATTAAGATACATCTCTCAGAGAAACATAATCAGTATGACATATGTGAAGAGAAATAGCTATAGCTAAAATTAAGGTGAAGGAGAGATGGTGAGAATATCCAGGAGAATTACAGGAGCAGAGCCAGTTGCTGTCAAGATATTCTTAAATTTTTATTTGGAAAGATGAGTAGCGGAGAGTGCTTTGCATGTTTAGAGGAAGAGAATTCCAGTACTTAGCTACTTTGTTTGAGTAGAGGGCATCACCATGGAAGTTATGAGACTGGGTTATTTTGAGCAGTGGTCTATTAGAAAACCTAAGGGACCTGCTATTGATTTGTAGTTGGACCAGATATGAAATTGAGGGGCAGTTGTTGGGGTTGTGAATGATTTTGTGGGAGACGGTAAGTTGGTTTAGTGTTAACAGGTTTGGGAGTTCTAACCATTTTAGTTGACAAAGAGCAGTACAATGATGGGCTTTATGGGGATGACTGGTGGCAAACTTTGTTATTTTGTTACAGCATGAATCTAGGTTGTGAAGGTCGGCCTTGCATAAGTTGGTGAAAATGTGTGAGCAGTAAAGAAAGGTAGATAGGATCTGAGATCTAGCTGTGGCTAACCTGACTTGGGGTGTTAGCTAAGGTTTGGCCCTATAGACAGTGTCCTAAGTTTAGCATGGACTTGTTTGATTGTTTGGGAAATATGAATATCACATTTTAGGCTGTTATCATTTGTAATGCCTAGGAGCTTGGCTTGGTTTGTAGGCTCAATTTTGGTACAATTGGCAGATAGAATAGAGAATGTTATGGAGCTGAGCTTGGATGAGTTGTTTGTGAAGATTATTATCTTAGTCTTGTTTGGGTTCAGAATGAGTTGGTGTTTAGATAGATAAGATTCTATTTCCTGGACAGATTTTTGCTTCTTTTCTTGTAGTTCTAGTGGAAAAGGGGCAGATAAAATAAGAGATGTGTTGTTGGTGTGCTGTATGATGGAGGAAAGTTGGGTTGCTGAGTTTAGGTTATTGGTAAATATGATAAAGAGAAGGGGGCCAAGTATGCATCCTTGGGGTAATCCAGTGTATACAGGCAATAGAGGGGAGAGATTGTTTTACCACTTAGTAGCCTGTAGATGGTTTGATAGGTAACTGAGAAACCAGGTTAAGGAAGTTGGACTCAGATTGCATGAAGCAAGTCTGTTGACTAGTAATTGGTGGGAAATAGCGTCAAAGGCTTTTGACATGTCCAAGAAGATGGCTGAGACTAGTTGCCTGTTGTTCATATGGTGATGAATGGTGTTGGTAAAGAATATTAATGCTGTGTTAGTACTATGCTTGGAGTAAAAGCCATGCTGGGCATTGGTTAGAAGGTTATTAGAGGTTAGGTGATGTAGGAGTTGCTGTTGAATACATTTCTGTAGGATTTTAGCTATGGCTGGGAGGATAGCAATGGGGTGGCATTTAGAGATATCCATAGAGGGACCACCCTTGTGAAGGGGAATTTTGTGTGCAATTTTCCAGAGATGTGGTACATCATTTTCAGAAATAAAATGATTGATAAGTAGGGTCCCTATCAAATGATAGAAAGCTCATTTGATAGAAACTCATTTCACTGACACCATAAGATAGAAAGCTCAAAACACTGAAAACTAATTTGACTGAAACTCAAAACACTGAAAATGCTATATGCCCTTTTCCCCATGGTAGTGTGATCTTGGAGTTAGTATATATATAGTTGGGGGGTGGGGGACACAGCCCCCCACAATATGGGTGTGCGGGCATAGCCCCCTACATAGTTTATGAAAATATTGTTTTCTCCAGTTATTCATTGTAGTTATAAGTATCCATGTGTAGGGTTTAAAATGTATGAAGTATATGGATGACTATGCCCCACCCTCCATTGTGGGGGCTGTGCCCCCCACTCCCCCCATCTATATATACTAACTCCAGGATCACACTACCGTGGGGAAAAGGGCATATAGCATTTTCAGTGTTTTGAGTTTCAGTCAAATGAGTTTTTAGTGTTTTGAGCTTTCTGTTTTGGTTTCAGCCAAATTATTTTCCATCAAATGAGTTTTCTATCATTTGATAGGGACCTGATAAGTACAGAGATAGGATAGGCAATGGGTGGAGCTGCTATTTTTAGGAATTCATTTGGTAGCTGGTCAGCAACAAGACAGCAGGGTTTTAGTTTGCTTAGGAGATGTTTGATGTTTGAAGTGTAAATGGGTTTAAATGAGAAGGGTTTTGTACTACTAGATGTAAGGGAGAGGATTGTGAGCAGTTGATATTGGTGGCTATGAAGGAGGCTGGTGATAGAGTTAATAAAATATGATTGAACTGAGAGGCTAAAGGTCTGGAGCTATTGGAAGTCGAAGGAGTGGGGATGGAGGTTTTCCTAGAGTTGAAGAGGTGGCTGGTAGTTTGCCAGAATTTTTGTGGGTTTTGTGTGTGCTTTTGTTGAGAGGTTTCGAAGAAATTGTTTTTATCATTGTTTATTTTTTTTTTAGTTTAGTTTGTTAATTGCTGATAGGCAGTGACATCTGATTTGTTTTTGGGAGATAGGTAAAGGGCTCTTGCTTTATACCTTTGTTTAGTTAGCAGCTTAGTGTCATGAGCTAGCCATGGTAACTGTTTTGACTTGGTTCGAAATTTTCTTGTGGGGGCAAGACTATTTAAGATGTCCAGAAATTTATTGTTAAAGCATTCTACTGTAAGATCTAGGTGTAGGTTATTTAAAGGGTTATTTAAAATCACAGCATTGTAGTAATAAATTAAATAGGTCAGTGGAAAAGTGTTTCATAATACTGATGTATTTTAAAGGACTGTAGACTTTTAGTTAATGTTCTTTTCCAGAGTAGAAATGTGGATGTATGGTCATGAAGGCTGATTGGTAGGCATCCAGACTGGTACTTCAGGTTTGGCCTGTTTGTTAGTATCCAGTCGAGCAGTGACTCTTTGTTAGAGTGTTTGTCAGCATGAGTAGGACAGTCTATAATTTGGGAGAAATTGTAGATGTTGATGAAGTTGAAGGGGTAGTTAGAGGAGCAGGAGAGCCAGTCAAGAATAAAAATCTCCTAGGATGATAGTTTCTTGAGAGAAAGAAGAGGCAGACCAAGAGAGGAGGAATTCTATGTTGTGAAGCTTGTTGCCCAGAGGTAGATAGGCAGCTGTGATAATCATGGATTTATTAACTTTTCCTACAACTGACTCTTAATCTGCCTACTGTCATATCAAAGCATTTTCCCTCCCTGAACTTACCTACTTTTCAGATTGAGTGTATAATTTTCTTATATGTTTATTATAACCAATTTCTTTATTGCTAGTTGTAATGTTTGTCTACACAAAACTGTAATCCCAGTTAGTATCAAAATTGAGTATTATCTTCTATGTACTATACAATTTGTGACAATGATTTTAATATTTTGCATGTTCCCGGAGCTTTTATCCCTGGGCCTCCACTGAAAATGGGTCTCAGTCCTAGTGGACTTACTGGGTCAATAAATAAATAAAAAAATATGTGTAAATTGAGCCTTTTTTTTTCTTTATTAGCTCATCAGAATTTTTGATATAGGTTAAATGGTGTTCATTTATTTAATGTTTGCAGTCCTTTCTAAGTAGTATAGAAGTATGTGAGGCATCACTAGCTAAGATGAAAAGCATGATGCTCAGATGATTAAATGTGTTTAGTGTATGTGCACATTTCTGCAAGACATCTAGTTAAAAGTAATGTTAAAAAACAATGTATACTAAAATCTCTTAAGGAATACTCTTTTAAGTAAATATTAGATGATTTCATTGTTAAAACAGACAGTTAGGAAAATAATACAACATTTGTTTGTCCCTGTCCCCTTCAATAAACACATCACACCAAATGATGTTTGACGACCTTTATTAAACTTCCATAAACATAATTTGTTAACCAATATTTATTAATTACAACTGAAACAGTATAGCTGATTTTAATCACAGCATAAAACATCCATGAAATGTTAATCAGGAAAGTGTGACCTTGTTCAGTCTGACCCAGTAAGCAGCGTCCATACCTCCACTCGCTTACTTTACTTATGAAGCAGCATCAAAATTTAATTCCATACCCAATTACACTTGCATAAAACCCCTTAAGCTCCTCCCTACCCTTACCTCATTTCCTCCCAATCATCCCTCATTCACATTTAACCCTTTCCTCCCACCCTACCCTCTTAACTCCCACTAATATATTATCTAACTCCCCCTCTGAAGATGTCTCTGGATAAATTGGTTTGTTAACAAACCTCATTTCTTTTCCTTGGCATTATCTGGAGGTGTGAAGGGTGTCATCTTTAGGTTTAGAAAAGGTTAGACAGATGCTATGTGCTAATAGTCTCATTGTCAACCTGCTTTCTTCAGAAGCCTGATTGGTGGGTTTGTTTTGTATATTTTGGATTACTACATAATATACACAGCATGAATAATCAATGTACTCTATTAATTAAACCTTTTAATGCATTTTGTCAAAATTTCTGTGCAGCTGTACTATAAAAGTTTGGCTTCTGTGTATCTTACATCTGCTTGTTTTAGGTATGCTTCTGTTGTTTTGATTTATGTGAATACCATCATATGTTGTAAATCATTATGTTCTGATAATGCAGATATATGTATGATTAAGTTCCTTTTTACCACCTGCTGTTACAATGACCTTAGCTTTGTTTCGCTGATGTACAATGAATGGATACACTACTATTTTGTAAAATATGATTTCTTTTTGGTTTGGTTTAAAGAAAGTCCATTCGGAATCAGTCTACTGACTCAGTTATCAAATTAACAATTACGAAAAACTATTGCATCTGTTTGCACAGACTGTTCTTTTTTTTCTTAGTTTTATAAGTGGGGGGTCTTCTTTTTTTTCTTAGTTTTATCAATGATCTGGTTGTGCATAAGCTCAGCAAATATAACTTTGTAATGGTTGATTGTGATGTGTGTGTGTGTGTGTGTGTGTGTGTGTGTGTGTGTGTGTGTGTGTGTGTGTGTGTGTGTGTGTGTGTGTGTGTGTGTGTGTGCATGTGTGCATGTGTGTGCATGTGTGTGTGTGTGTGTGTGTGTGTGTGTGTGTGTGTGTGTGTGTGTGTGTGTGTGTGTGTGTCTGTGTGTGTATGTGCATGCGCTGCGCACACTTGTTTGACACTGAACACGGGAAAAACAAATATTTTCGTTTTCAAATTTAATTA
>NC_056745.1:369758767-369773164 GCF_019279795.1 Protopterus annectens
AAGGTCTTTATTTAATAATGAAATGTCAGCTGAAGTTAATGTCACTTGCAATATATTGAAAATGCAATCATTGTTTAAAGTATCTGCTTGTGATGTTTGTTCGGTACATGAGAACTGCTTCTGCCCCTTTTTCATTGCATCGAATGCCCTCTTGACTGATTGCTCTTCCTTGTAACCACCTCCTCTGGACGTTTGAGCCAAACTGAGTTCAGGCCATGTTGAAAACCCGAACCCGCACTGGTAGAATCATTTATGGCCAATGAGTGATGAGATGATGAAATAAGGGTGGGAGCAGGGTGTTCATTGGATGCCATAGCTGTTATCTCAACCTGTTGTGAATCAACTGAAGCCATTAAGGAAGTACATTGCCTAAATTAGAAATTATAGAAAATAATTGGATACTTCAGCTACAGGCTGATTCTGTGCCTGGGATTAATCAGACAGTGTCATTGAAACTGATTTTAAGTATAGTCAGGTTTAAAATGAACTGTATGGTCCTTTAAGAATTCTAATACGTTATGTTGACTGTTATTAATGGTTGTTTTTTATTGACTGTGTTATTTTCAAAATGTATTTAAAGGAAATGTTAACTGTGAATTATTAATATTGTTGAAGGGTTGTTTTCCTGAAAGCTTTGTTGTTACATTTATATTAAGCGATTTATTTTATTGATGTGTTGCTCAGTTCATTCATGTTTGTTGCATGCATACAAACACACACACACACACACACACACACACACACACACACACACACACACACACACACACACACACACACGTACACATACACATCACATATAGTGGTCAGGACTTAGTCATTTAGGGTCTATAAACTAAAACAAGTGTATGTCAATCCACAGCCTATGAATGAAGTTTCTGCTGTAAAGGTAGTATCAACATAATGAACGTGCACAAGTCCAAGGGAGATCCATCTTAATATGTAAATGCCGATCAAGTATTCTACCCATTTTACTTGTTTCTTGTAGAATGCTGCAACATATTGTTGTCTAAACATATGGCTCATATTCATTTAAACCTAATATATGCTGCTATAAAAATAATTGGAATAGTGGATTCAAAATGTGTATCAGGGAGTTGACATCATTATTATAACCTGCATATAAAAAGAGATTGTCATGGTACTTATGAGACATTATGACAAGGGCTTTCCAGTGCTTCAATGTCTTAGAGTGGGAAAGCAAGAGGATGAGAGTTCTAACATGCACTTTCAATCTTAATGTGAGGGCCAGGCATAAGAATAGGGAGGAGTAGTCTCTTAACAGCTAGACAGGGGCCCAGAGAAGTAAATATTGTGGGAAGAAATATCCAGGGAATTGTTATCGCTAGGCTTGCATAGCCCTTAGGACCAATAGCCTAGTGTCAACCTATGAACTTATGAACCTATGAACAAAATGGGCTGATCAGCTGCACAATGATTTCATTAGAGAAGCCAGCCCTAACAAGCCCTTTGCATTTTGTCTTGAGTGGCAAAGTTGAAATGTTAGCACCCAAATTTGTAGGGTTACTCCACAACTGCAAGAAGACTGTCTTCAGTATGGAACTGACTGCAGAAGCCAGCACTGTAAAAGTGTATTGCCTTACAGCAGTCACAGGTAAGGAATTTTCTCTATTAGGCAGCCAAAAAAGTTCCCTGACAAGTGTCCTGGCTATTAAAAATGTGAAGCAAGTGCTTATTTTACAGGATAGCAGTCACCTTATTTCCTAAAGTATTGAGACTTTTGACTAAATAAATTAAAATGAATTATTGGTGAATGGTAATTGAAAAGGGGACGTGTTGCCAGGTTTTGAAATAATAAAGATATTTTGTCTTGAGTAATGTCATTTGAAAATGTAGCCCACAAGATGTTTTCTAGTAGTCCAGGGGGCTATCTTGATAAGTTATTCAATCCCCTTCAAGGAAAACAGACTGAAAATTAGCAAGGTGTGATCGAGGTGTTGCACAGAAATACCAATCTTAAAGGTAATCTGACTGTACTATGACTAATAAAGCAACATGATTTCAATTGTTAAAGATAGCAGTTTTTGAGTAATGTGGTCTTAAAACTCAAGTTTCAAAGTGTTATCTAATGATTGGCCAGAGTAGATTGGTGTCTTTAAGGTCATGTCATGCACAACAGACTGAAGATTAATGAGGCATTATTGCAGTGCTGTATAGAAATGCCAGTGTAAACTGTACAGGTAATCTGAGTCAACTTTAATAGCATAAATTTGAATGATTGGAAACACTTTGACCTTACAAAGACATGGTGTATCAATGCTATAGGCAATGTTTTATGTGATATGTGTTTCTCCATAAATATCCAAAACAGAACACGAGCCCAACAGTAGCCAGCAGAAAAAGATGTTAATCCCAAAAAACACTTTCTTTTAATGTAAAGTCAATTTAATAAAAAGTTTTCTCACGTTTTCATCACTTTAAGTAAAGTAACTTCTTCAGACACACAGACAAACAGCAGTTACACAGTTTCTACAGCATTTAAACCATGTAGCATGAAGTCATGTGACTAATAGGAGCAATGAATTAAAGATGCAAAGCACAATAATTCAAACACTATTAAAGTAAATCTTAAAACTTACATACTACCTCAAATAAAAAGTGTGTATGGAATCAGTATTCAATATACAAGGATTATATTAATATTATTAGTAAAAAGTTAAAAATACACTATCGTGTAAGATTTCTTAATTTAAGAAAACATGAAATATTACAATTCTCATTGAAGCCAGGCAAGCAGAAAGCATTAAGTGCTAACTGCCATTCTAGTCCTCATAACTCTAATAGTACTGAATATGGGCCACCTCTAATGTCAGGAAGTACCTGGTCAATAGCTTGGAACGTGAAACTATGTCCACTATTTAATGAAACGTTTTGCTAAAGCATTTTCTGTTTTATTTTTGCTAATCGCATAAGAGTGTTAGTAAATTCTCTCACGAAGCTTCCTGTCTGTTTTCCCTATATAGAAAGCCGGACATAAGGTACAGGAAGCTAAGTAAACAGCACTCTTGGACTCACAATTCAACTTATGGTTGATGTAACATTTACATGTATTCAACACTCTAAAGGAAATTACCTGTTTTTATGTATTTACACATCCTACATGCTCCACACATAAAGGTTCCAGTAAGTCTAGAAGTAGGTTTAGTGCTTTTAATTTAAAAAAAAACTTTTAAATTAGTACCTCTTCTATAAACAATACTGGGTGACTGGCCAATTCTGTCAACTAGGGAAGAGTCCTTATAAAGGAAACTCCAATTTTTGTGGAGAATTAATCTAAGTTGGTCACTGTCTTTACTAAAAGTGGTTATAAAAGTATTTCATAAAGAGGTCTCCCTAGTTTGCTGGGTCATTGAAGGTTTTATAAAGGTAACCAAGTCACTGTTTTGTGACTGTGTAGTTCGATTGGCAACCTGGCTAGGAGATGACTCTACCAGATTAACATCAATGACAATGGAAGGTGAGGTCAAGAGTGGTTGAACTATACCTCTATTCCATTTGTTTATGATTTCTTCAGTTAAGTCATTTATTAAACTATCCGGGTAGCCTCTATTGCAAAACATGTCTCTTAATAGTTGACATTCAGAATTAAAGTCATCTTCATTAGTACACATCCTTGTGGCTCTAATGAGTTGACCTTTCACTATTGAACGCTTTTTCCTGTAAGGGTGTGGACTAGAAAAATGTAAATAGGAGTTGTAATATGTAGGTTTTCTATAAATTCTGGAAACATATCTCCTATTTACTATCCCCCGGATTCATGAAGCTTGCGCCAGGTGCAGGCGTAGCGTAGGCGTCATAACGCCAAATATGTCCACCGAGCAATTCAGGTATGAACCAATCCCACGTGCACTACCGGCGTACGCCAGAGCTATGCAGCCCTCAGCATAGGTATGCAAGTCACCCCATGCGCAGTATCGCACCATGCTAATGAAGGCATACAGCAATTCACAAAGTGGTGCAGGCGTAGCGCAAGCCCATGGAAATGTAAACCAAAAAACACGGTTTACATTTTCACAAACAGAACATCGGAGTTATGGAAGCAGACCACACACATGTATTACAAAGTTAACATATGCCAATGGAGAAATACACTGCCAATGGCACAAGAAAAGATGCACAACACCTAAAAAACAACATTTAATGTCATGTCCACAGTAACGCACAGTACAACCGCAGGGCATGAGTGTGCAAATAGGAATACAAAGGAAATATATAAAAATGGCAGAAAATTGCAATGAAAGACAAATCAGGATTGAACCATAATATGCAACGGTAGGCATTGCACGCCACAAGCAAGGCGCAAGAGTTGCCAGGGTCCCGCGACAGTGTTCAGTGCTGTAACTATGAATTAGTAGTCAATGCCATGCAAATGAGGCTGGTAATACTGAATCGCAAATGTCCCGCCGGATTAAGGATGTACCTGACAGCGCAGCGCTATAACACCGAGGAGTGTATCAAAGGTGATACATGACATCAGGAGAGGGGTGTACCACCATATCAGTAAGCACATTGGAGCAATGCAAATCTGGCCTGGCCATTGCTAAGCAAAGCTGAAGGACAGGGGTGGGGAGGAGGGTATAGAACCATTTAGCTGAGAGCACACATGGTGCCCGAAAGCGCATGTGTACGGGGATGAACTCGTGCCTGAAACCTGGTAAGCAGATGCACGCGCCGCGAACAATAGTACAAACAGGAAGGTCATGGGAAGAAAAGAAGGAAATGCTGAAGCAGGGTAATTGGCGTAGTAATGAGCAATTAACACCAATCAACACACGGCAGCCAATCGACGGCAGTAGACAAGCCTGCATGCAGAAACTGCAAAACAGGAGAGGGGAGGCATAGGATTACAAAGAAAGGTGTGGAGGACCTGGAATGCAAAGATAGGAGAACTGTCATAGCAGAGCAAAGCAAACCCACAGTAGATCGGCAATAGCACACATTATGCAAGATAAGCCAGGTCTAGGAAAGTACAAATGAAAGCAGGCAGCTGGATGCATGCCAGCAAATGGTAGGTGTAATGTGCACAAATGTAAATGGAAGGGCAGGAGGTAATTCACGGCATCCAAATGTAATGCAACACCAAAGGCAGCACAATAGCGGTTTCAGAAATAAAACACAGAAGATACCCTGTAGCCAAAATCATACATACACACCCTATGACATCATCAGTGTTCACAGCAGAACAGTATAAAGTGTGAAAGCACCCAACACACACCTGTGTATTCCCAAACACCGCACCATAGGTGTAAACAGATGGGGAACTTTTAAAATGTACATGTTGGGAGCTGCCATAGCTGTGATTCATCAGCATGTGTTACAGATCGACGGTGTTGTGGAGGATGATGCCAACAACGACCGTAGGCCTTGGAGGAGGAGAAGAGTGTTCAGACCAAGGGTAACCTACCAGGAGCTACATGATCTGGAGATAGTAGAGTGTTACAGGGTGGACATGGACATCTTACAGCAAATAGTAGAGCTGTGCCGGCCACGCCTGAGAACCAGAAACAACAGAGGGTAACCCATCCCAGTGGACACAAAGGTATGTGTAAGCTTGCGGATACTAGCCACAGGTACCTTTCAAAGGCCAACTGGAGATATAATGGGGATCTCACAGGCATCGGCATCCACGGTACTACATCAGTTCCCGGATGCCATGTTACCACATGCCAATGAGCATATACACTTCCCCCGAGCTTAGGAGGAGTTGGCCAGCAATATGCGTCACTTCCACCATGTGGCAAACTACCCGGAGGTATCGGGTGCAATAGACTGCACGCACATACACATTAAGTCACTACCCGGTGAGTATGGTAGGCGCTACATAAATTGCAAGGGATTCCACTCCATCAACTGCCAGGCTGTGTGCAATGCCCAGGGCATTATTATGGATGCATGTGCTGGCAGCCTGGAAGCTACCACGACTCCCATATCTGGCATGCCTCACAGCAGTATTAGGTATTTGTCAGGGGGGACATCCCACAAGGTCACCTTGTGGGGGATGCTGGCTATGCACTGGAGCCATGGATGATGACCCCCATCAGAAATGCACACATACCAATGCAAGAATGCCATAATGAGGCACACACACAAACCAGAATCATCATAGAGCGTGTGTTCAGGATGCTGAAATCATGGTTCCGGTGCTTGGACATGTCTGGTGGAACCTTGCAGTACTCTCCAGGCACGTGTGCCCACATCTTCATAGTATGTGCCATGCTACATAATATGATCCTGAGGAAACAGCTGCAGCAGGGTCATAATTGGGGAGGGCCTCACAGCCCATGCAAGTGCCAAGGCCAACACAGGCACAGAGGGACCCAGACCATGGACACACTGTGCCAGCCCCAGTAGGCAGATGGAGGCATGCCCAATATGCCTACACCTTGGCAAAGAGGGAACGTATAGCACATACCTTGACAGTGTAGCCTCCCACGGACTGACACCCCTCCCCACCTGCACACAGTAAGATGGATGGCACTCAAACACGACTACCTGTAAATTGTGATGTATAGGTGGCCCACTGTGGAATCCTACATAGGCACTCCTCAAACATTGTACACGCAACAGCCATGGGAACACAGAACTGTCAACACCTGAACAGTAGATGCGCCCATCAGCATCTGTCAGTGCTGTGTGTATAGGTTCCCAGGTACACAGGTAGGTACACGCCCGATTGTCAGAGGCAAAACACCAAACGGGGCAAACAGTGACACCCGTCACCACAACATCGAGTAAGAAACTGTTGCGTACTGGAGCAGAGGCAATCGTGGAAGCACATGTGTGTAAGCACTGTCCTACACACAGTCATCATGGATTACCCGCTACGTTACTGAGGGGCTCCACAAAATGTAATCATGGATGTAGTGTCAAGGCAGGGGATGTACCCATGACGGGCAATAATCACCCTGGCAAGCTGCATCCACGGTCATATGAAGGTGTAGCAAATTATCAGGTGTACCTAATTGTGATATACATACCCAGTGCTGGAGTACAGCCAGTAAACATCACATGGACATACCATTAATTGGACCCATCAAGTTGTAAACTAATGGAGTCATCCATGTGAGTGTAGTGTGGAGTAACTGCTGTAGTGTACTGCACATACAAATTTACATAATTTGTGTACAACCCCCAGATGTCCAAGTGGTACATGCAGTGACTGTCGTGCATGTTCCCAGACCCACGTCCCACAAGGGATGTAACATAATCCCGGCGGCACGGGTAATGCAGTCCGGATGCAGGTCATCAGAATATGTGTAGCACATGTTAGCAGCAATAAGCGTTACCCACAGCTGGTAAGTGATGTTTAAATATGACTATATGGATATGCGCAAAACAGGGCTAAGTGTCACCGACCACTGTGCAGATCACGGTTAATAATGTACAGAGCAGGTGACACCAGCATTAGTCTCCCCTGAACAAATAATGCCTGCTCTGAAGGGTAAAACAACCACTGCCAGGAGTGGAACAGGCAGTCATGTACACAATCACCCAACACTATTGCTAGGCAAGATGTACGTACGGTAGGGTTGCTACAGTTCAAATGACCAATGTGGGACATATGCCAGATGTCAGCAGGATGACACACACCTGGCCAGGACGAAAACCAGAACAACAGTGTTTTGCATAGATAAAAAGCTTATAGTTTAGTAATGGTCGCAGGTACATGTTCCATGTCCTGTAACATGTAGGTGGGTCAGATACAGAATAAGTGTGTCATGCAACAATGACATAAACTATAGGGAATATGTTTGTCCCAAAGTCGCAGGACATTTGCTATGTTCACAAATATTTTGCAGGACACAACTGCACAAAGAGGGATTGTCCCTCGCAAAGTGGGATGGGAGGTAATCTTAACCTATGGCAGGTGTGTAATGTGACAGGTACAGACACAAACATGCGGAGTCTAGGAAACACAGTATACACTGACAAACACACAATGAAAGGCGTAGCGTGCCTATCACCACCCCTGTCCAAGATATGTATATCTATCTATATATCTATCTATCTATATATATATATATATATATATATATATATATATATATATATATATATATATATATATATATATATATATATATATAGAATATATAAAAATATAGAAATAGAAAATAAATGAAAGGTGGCATATAGAAGTGAAAGAAAACAAAATAAAAATAGTAGCATAAATAAGATTAGTGAAAAAAAAAGAAAAGTTAAAAAAAAAAAAGTAAATAAAATAAGTAAAATAAAAAAAAAGTTTTTTTGCTTGTTTTAAGTTTTTTTTGAAGAAACTCTTGAAAATCAAGCTTTATTAAACTAACTTTGCATTCAATTCAAATTACTTCTTTTGGTCTTCACTATTCATCGAACTATTTTCATTAATTATTTTGTGCTTCCAGTATTTATATATAGAATACAGATAGAAAGGGCGATAGTGTGATATATGTCAATATACAAGGGGTCACTGGCATCTGCAAATATATAGATAGGTCGACAACATTCTAAACACCTTTGAGGTACAAATAAACAGGATACTGCCAACTATGGAATGTGTCACACACCGACACGCGTAACCAGGAGGATGAAAGACAGAAAGAACACAGTACTGGAACAGTAGAACCGTGAGCAATAGGACAATAGTAAGGACATGTAGTCACCACTGTCGGTGGTGCGGACCACGTAGGTACCATGTACAACTGTGGTTGTGTGTGATGTAGCCTGTGTATGTGTGTGATGAGGGTTCCATGTGTGTTCCCCTGTGACTAAAGTGTGTCGTGTGTGTCCGCATAGTGTGTCTGTAGGTGGCAACTCGGAGGTAGATGACTATGGTAGGTGCGGGTATAGCTATCCGTAGGCATGCGGGAAACACCTGTCCCACATTGGGAGGGACAGCCCCCCCTGGGCAGGTGTGTCCTGACATGAAACATTAGAAAGGGCAACTGTCCGTGAGTGTAGGACATTAGTATATCCCACATAATATGCAATAGTTGCAGGAAATACTCATGCCTATATGTAAGAAACGGAAATGTTACATGCAAACCGATAAGTAGTGAAGGACCAAGAACAATAGGTTTGTAATGAGGATAAAAGTATGTGCTATCCTGTGTACTGACCGTGGCCATATGTCAGCCTGTAAACACCACTGTGTGACCCGCAAGTGTCCAACTATGGCCATATGAAAAGGTGGCAAGCCATGTGACAGAGGGTCTGACACCAACACCACTGCAATGACTGCAAATATCTGGGGCAGACATACACGGGATAGCGTTCATTTACAAATATCTCTGCACATATCGCCGTACATCCGGAGGTATGGAAGTATCAACCGCACCTGCATACCATATTGAAACCAATTAACAATGGCCCACAGTAAATTCGCGTAATAGAAGTCTATTAGGTGATAGCACTGTAATTAGGGAAGGGGCCCACACACATATATATGAACTACGTAGAAATGCAAGCCCCACAAAACCGTATATGCTACGTACACCCGCCTACATCCCCCACACTGTAAACAATAGCAATACAGACCGTAACCACAGCCCAAACATCTAGTTAGTCAATTACATCTGCTGAACTGTTGACATACCTTGTGAGAGACATTTAAAGGCACCATGCAGAATTGTATCCGTCGTATAACGGAACAAACGGCGATGTTACAGGTGTTTGCAATAGCCCTTTATCAGACAGGTGGGATGACAGGTACAGTCACAGGTAGAATCACACAAAATCATGGTGGACATGACCCCAAAATAGACTTGGCTCTACACAAAGCAGTTGCAATTACACACAACAAAAGGCAATACAGGCCGTCTCCCTGAAGGCAGGGCAAATGGCCTACACCCAGGTGGAGAATTCAATTATACCCCACTGCTGCCGTGTAATTGGAGAATGGAGTAGCTGCACAGCTGAAGTGCACATAATTAGTCACACTGGACCACCAATTGGCGGCAGTAAACCACATGTTGCAGGTATAGACGTATATAAGGATGACTTGCCAGATATGCAAACTGTTTGCTCATAACGTATAACAGTTGAAAGAGTGATACAGAGGAGCGAGATAGAGACAAAACACCAGAACGATATCAAGGTATGTATACCACTAACTGTATGTATAGTATGTTCTGAATTACATAATGTCAGTGTATGCATAGCCTGGTTTGCAGTAATTAACAGTGTCCGCCATGCATAAAGTGGGGAATGGTATTTATGTAGTGATGTCTTGCTGATCGTACCAATGCTTGTAGAAGATGTGCGTCCAGCAGTGGGCCACACAGTAAACAGCACAGACACCACAAGAGATGCAACATGACAGCGTTAAACAGAACAATGTCATACGACCCGCCGTCAGTGGAAGGGTATGTCCAATAAGTACGTGCCATAGCAGGGGATAGTATATGTAGATATACTGTAACAGTATGCATGTGTATGGGCAAATAACATCAATGACATGTCTAAGGTGGACCCTCTGTGCAAGTAATTGTTGAATTATGGGATACCATGTAAAACATGTGTAATGTATAGTACAGTAGATTGATACGTCAGATATGTTACACAGGAGAACAGGCATATGATGCATAACAAAGGTATCATATAGTGATGTGAGTACTATGTAATTAAGATATGTATAAACAGTTATGATGAAATAACTATGTACTCCACTCTGTGCATTTGCAAAGGACGCAAACATTACTCCCATACTAGAATAGCAGAAGAGATGTGACAGACAAATATGAACATGATTGGCGTGTACAATAACAGTAGACATATGGCCCATAGTCATGGGACATTGTAATAGCATGACAGCCAATCTAACTGGAAGGGCTATACCAGTAACCATGCACAAAGGACATGTAATAGCTGCACAGGTTCATAGTGGTGTACCATGCAGTCTGGCAAGTCAATGTGTAACAACAACTACAGTGTGCACACCAGTGGCACCTCTCCAGGGTAGTGTCCTGTGAACAGAAGAGCCATGTGTAACCTGCATCACTGCACAGTACAGCCACTGCAGTGATCCCTGGCGTACATGTGTCCACCATCCAGCAAGCGAGGTATCACATGAACACTGCTACTGACTGTCCATGCGTGATGTACATAGGAAACATGTCCCAAAGCATGGTGAGTGTCCGGTCTGGGAATGCAACCCCCAAGCACATGCCACACACAGTCACCACATGCCACACACAGTCACGTGTGTGCACATATCCAGGAGCATCATGGTCATAGTGGCTATTGTGTATGTTGTGTATGCAGAGTATATCCATAAACATATTTGCAGACATGGGCCCTGTCTTTGCAGCAGACGTCACCGCTGAGTATGTAGTCTGCAAATGTATACAGATGTGGTGTCTGTACATAAGGTGCATATGTCACCAGATGTAGCTCAATAAACATCATGGCATTTTAATGTTGGGGTATGTAAAGCTGTTGTGTAAGGTACACCCTACGCAGGGTGTTATACCCATGGATGTGTGTATACATCCAGTGTTCAGAGGTACAATGGGTGCCTATGTACCAGCTACACACCCAGGACAGACATGTGTGAACATGTAGAAGGATATCCACACCACAGTGGCAATGTGGTAATCACAGGAGTGTGTGCGACATACATGTGTCTTACACACATGTACAATGCAACATGTATGTAGGGGAATAACACCTATGTGATAACCAGTGGGAGGATGGTGTACCGCAAAGTGATGTACACACCAAGTGTCATGCAGGTAGAGGCCATGATGTTCATATCGGTATCTGTCACAGTGACACCCATATGGATGGGGTCTGTATCAGCTGGTGGAGCAACAATGGCACTGGGTATGCAGTGGTCTGTAAAGCTAGGCAGGGAAGTCCCCTCAGTGGTAGCCTGTACCTCAGGGAAGCATATACCTTAACATTAGGGCCCCATGACTGAGGACTGTGGTAAGCCAAGTGTAACTGTATTACAGTATGTGATTTGGTATGCCACCCTCAGTGTGTGTGCCCCATCCATTAGCCACATTGCATAACATACAGAGACATATGTTGTGATGTGCAGGTGGATGTGTATGTAGTCAATACAAGAATGGAGAATGGTGCTGAATGGCAGCGAGAGGACAATGCAGGCTGTGTGGACACCCGTGTCATCATCAACAACTCTGGTGACTGCAGGAAAGGTGTTCAACAGGTGTAGGAGGCATGCTGTGGCCCCAACAAGACCAACCCAGCTGGCATCAAAGGACTGGGGCACAACAGAGACTCGATGAATGATGTCCATGATTATGTGCCCTATAGCCGTGCATAACAGACCAGTGAGGTGTGTAGAGGAATAGTCCCAGTCGTGCAGTGTGGATCCACCTGTGAGGAGTGTTACAGTCGCTGTGTGCCAGTCAGGGGCCATGTCTGATACAAGGCTATTACTGAATATCGTGTCCCAGTGGGGAGAAATGCTGTTCAGAGTTCTGTGGACATCACAGCCTGGGATATTGCAGGGTGACAAGGGGCCTGTGTCCTAGGGCATATAGAGTGCAGGTCAGTACTGTGTAGGTGTGACTGGAGGTACACCACAATGCACCTGCAAGGAATGTGGCCCTACAGGGAGTGAGAGGGTGTAATGATAGCATTGAAGCCATCAGACAGGATGTTGCCAACATCACCTGTTACTGTCATGTCCCAGAGTGACAGTTGTATGTGTGAGCAGATGTGGGTATTGCATACGACTACTGACATACCACCAAAATGCCCTGTGGTACATCTCGGAATGTGTCACAGTAATGTGTATTTAGCTAGTTATGGTGTATGTGATATGGGATCCTGTGGCCCTACCGAGGCTAACCAGTGAGTCACCCCGCCCATGGGAATGTACACCACTGTGTAACAGCCCCCACCTGTTGTTGTAAAGTATGTCCGTGGGACTGCACCCCCAGAGTATCGTCTGTATTCTGGTGTGTACCTGCATGGCTCTGTGTGGAATAGCATGAACCACATTGTTGTGTACGTGCTATTGAAGTGCACTGGGGTATGTCTCAGTGTTTGCATGTGCATTGTCCACCTGCACGTGTGTCACGACAACAACTACCGCTGTCATACGACATCTGTAGTTGGTGTTGTAGTACTCATCTACTGTGTATGCCATGAAGTGTGTGGTGCCGGTATGTGGCTAACAAGGGTGGGTAGCAGATGTTCGGATTCCACCAATGAGGGGACAACTGCAGGTGTCAAACAGCAGTCACATGTTGGTAGTGTCCATGTCAGGGATACTGTTGGTCTTGGAGGTGGTGTATGGGTTGAACCAGCTGAGCGGAGGTTATGACTCACGCACAGTGTAGGCTTAATGTGTCAGTACATGTGCGGCTTTCACAGTTAGGTGTGGGTTACGGTCAGTCTCACATTAGTAGCAGCAGTAGTTCCGGACACAGTCATATGCATGTGGAGCACCTGTGATGCATTGTGCGAAGTAACCAGCTGGGATGTGTGTACAACATAGTGGAATATGGGGACACCTCAGCTGTGGGTATGCCAGTCCAGGTACGTGTCTGAGAGGTACGGTCTGTCTATACCCAATCATTGCAGGTGTGCTCTGCAGAGCCAAGAGGTAGGTCCCAGTCACTGCAGAGATATTGCAGTGGAGCAGTATCAGGTGTTCCTTGCCTGCGTGCATCACAGAGGATGATGTCAAGCATTGTGTGACATGACCACATGCTTTGCTAATCTGTGGCCATTCTGGTGGTGACTGTTACTGGGCACTGTGCAAGACAGGCAGTATAAAAGCAGCAAGAGACCAACATGTGATCCGTACTCCCAGGGTTGACAGGTGCAGGTCAACTGTGCCACAGCATCATGTTGTTTGGCCGGGTCTGTCAAAGTGGACATATACTAGATGCCTGTGGAATGACAGCAGAAGCAGGGACAACTGTTGGGAGTGACACAGTCGTTCGTAGTACAGTGGTAACAGGTCCGGATGAACGCAAAATGCTTCCCAGGGCATGGACCACACCAGCAGGGTGACAACACTGGTGGGCTATTGCATGTCCCTGCACATGTAGTCTGTGCCCTGAGTAACAACATCTGTCACACAAACATGGAAGGGGAGTCACACCATACCTGCTGACTTGTGGCATGTGTGCATAGGTTATGTTGCAGAACCAGTTACTGGACAGCAGGATATAAGTGACTATCTCCTTGTGTAGCCTGCTGAGTGGAACAGCAGTGTGACTGCCAACAGTCACCTAAGACAGGTGTGTTGAGTATATTCTGACACCCTATTGGCTGTATGTGATGGGCACACTTATCTGTGGGCTATAGGTTGGTGTGGTTGTGTTTGTTGATGTGGGCAGTTGTCGGTGCCCACACAGAGTATGGAGAGGTACTGTACAAGGTGTCTCCGTATGTGCGGCCTGTGGTGGGGATCAT
>NC_056745.1:369773664-369883664 GCF_019279795.1 Protopterus annectens
TTAAATTTCAACAAAGTCCATGAATCTTTGTATACTCATGACTCAAGTTTAAGATATTTTTGTAATATTGCGTCAATGAGTTTTGCACATGGATATGTCAAGAAACCTCGACCATCAATAAGTGGACGCATAGGAGGGTCATGTTGGTTCTTATGAATCTTTGGTATTCCGAACATGACAGGTGTTTTTGGGTAGAGAATATTAATGTAATTAAATGTATCCAGGTCAGTTTTGGCTTCTATAAACAGATCTCTGAAGTACACTCTAATCCTTGATTGTGCAATATTTAGTTCGTTAAGAGATGCCTTAACATAGGCTGGACAATTCAAGGCTAACTCCATTTTTTTATTATAATCAGTGATGTCAGCGATAACAAATCCATCACCTTTATCTGGTTTAACTAAACGGACATGAGCTGATCTAAGTAGTTTTAGTGCTCTTAACTGTTCTGTAGTGATGTTGCTCTGTTTATAAAAAGTATTACTAGCTCTAATGAAAGGTATGTGTGTAATGTCTAACAAACACATGCTTTCGTAAAGAGCTAAAAGGGGATGAAGAGGTTGGTTGAACTTACTAGCAGCCCTAAGTACATGTGCAGGTTGTTGAACATTGCCTAATAAAAAGGAAAGATTTAATTTCCTTACGTAACACTTTAAGTCTAACGAGTTTTTACTACATTAATGTTATTACTTAAAACATATGTGTTACCCTTCGCTAGCAGTTCTACCAAATTCGCTTCTATAACAACAGATGAAAAGTTATAAATATTAAAGTCCCCTTTAGAATTAGTGAGAACAACAAGGTTATTTACTGCAACAGAGTCATTAGGAACTATCTCTTCTGACGGTTGTTCTACCTTTTGTTTCTCTGATACTGAGGGTGACATGCCCCAGTAATGGGCATGTTGTTCTTGTCCTGGTGAAAATTTCGAGCAAGTTGATTGTTATTTGCTTGCCCCTCACGTGAATTGTTAGCCCAAATTATTTCACTTCACCTAACTGTGTCAGTGAAATCAATGTTATTAACCTCAGATTCAAGTGGTAATAGACTGTCAACAGAATTATTATTAGTTGAGTTGACTTCTGTCAGGGGTGGCACTGTGTTGGAATTGTGCCAAACCTGTGAAATTTGTGGTCTAGGATAAGCAGAGCCATTGGTGTATGCCATACGGTCACGATTCATTTTTTTAATCTTGTTGTTTTTAAGTCTGTCCAACAATTGCTCAATACTGGTAAAGACTCTGTTGTAGTCAAACCTATATCTAACAAAATCAGGATGCAGTTTAATAGTTTTGTCCAAGTCTTCGACTTCCTTCACTAAATTCTCAATCTGCAATGAGTAGTGTTTTATCATTAACTCCATAAGCTGAAAGCCTTGCTGGTCAAAAAAAGAAAGTAATTCTGTGTGGAAAGGAGAATCTGGGATTAAGCCAGTTGGATATTGATAGCACCTAAGGCCCTTAGGTACTATCCTTTCAGATAAACATTGTCTAAAATATACCACCTCAAGTTGGAGCTTCTTCAATTTTAAAAGTTTCACATCAAAGGATTTCAATTTGTCAGCAAGCAAACATACACTTTTCTGAGGTAGGTTAACATTACAAGCTGGCTTTTCCTGGGGGTTAGTAAAACCAAAACTTAACTTGGTAGTGTTGTTGACACATTCAGTAAAAGATGGAACTCCAATAAGCTCATTCATGTTAACAAGTTCATTAGAAGCACTGTTATCTACAATCAGTGGTGCCAGTTTGTGAATAGATACACCCACCTGTTGTGCTTGTTGACCCGGTGGTATTGAGCCATCTGGAGACCGAAACTGAGGGTCAGTGTTATTGGAATAATTCTGAGAGTTCAAGTTCCCCCTGGTTATTTCCGTTAACAGATGTAATGGTGTTAGGTTCGTCGCTTCGCTGCTTGTCTACAGAGTCAAGTCTTTGGGTTAGATAATCAATACGTTGTGACAGTGAATTAAGAATGTTAGTTAAATCCACTGGTTACAAAGTTTGCAAAGGTTGTGTTCATCCAAACAAATTCAGGCTGGCTGGGCTGTTAGGTGATCCAGATGCTATAAAAACTGTAGAACAAACAAATAAACTGGGCGGAAGTAAAGAACAATCCAAAACAGAACAGGAGCTCAACAGTAGCCAGCAGAAAAAAATGTTAATCCTAAAAAACACTTTCTTTTAACGTAAAGTCAGTTTAATAAAAATTTTTCTCATGTTTTCGTCACTTTCCCCGGGATTCATGAAGCTCGGCGCAAGGCCGGCGTTAGACTTGCACCGACCGTGCGGTGTGAAGATGGCGCAGTAGTGCCAAATGCATATTAATGAAGGCGCGCTGCCACCACAGCCACGTGCATAGGAAAGGAGCGTGAGTGCATAGGGCATGTCGAAGTGCCGCACGGAGGCATGGAAATGTCAGCTGTTGACTTGCAACCTAAAATGCTTGCATATAACAATTTGCAAGCAATAGTAATCACATCTGTCAGTGTCTGTGGATACTGAAACATATGCAAAGCATACAAGGCAGTTCCTGCGAACACAAAATGAAGAAGCAAACAGAAATGCACAGTAGGGAATAACGGGTCCCTATCCCGTGAACAAATGACATTGAAAACAGTGTGCCCATAGTCCAACGCAGTGTAGATAGCTATACTAAGTGGAAGTGAAACGCATCATATGTTAGCATGCTGCCAATAGGTACGTCCAGCCCAATGGTCAGGGTCACCACCTGACCCATATTGTGAGGGAGGGTACACAGCTGGACAGATGTGTCCATAATAAAATACACGATAAATGTACATATCTAGTGACCGTATGACTGAATTATATCCCACAACGCATGTAATAGTCACATACAATAGGTATGTCCATATTTCACATACCAAATGTGACAGGAAATAAAATAAGCATGTAAACGAAACAGAAGGAGCATATAAACTGCTACAACAATAAGGCAACAGTAGGCTGAAAGGAACAGTATTATCCATACCACTGACTGTGGGTACGTGTTGTCCAGTACATTCAGATACGTGTCCGGAATATATCCTATCCTGGACATAGGAAAAGGTGGCATCCTACCAATGATTAGCACAGTCTGCAAAAATCCACACATCAGCGGTCCAAGCCGAACTTGTCAGGATGTGTCACAGTTGAATGGGTATTACCCGGGTACAACAACCATGTAATGAAAGTTAAGTATGGGTGTGTACCTATGTGTGTGAGGTATAGCATGTGGAAAGTGAAACATGGCAGAGTAGGCCACACAACCATACAGGTACCTGACATATGTAGAGTATGCAATGTGTTACCTTGACCGTGTCATGGGCCAACAACCAAAGCAGTGATGGATGGAGTGTCAGGAATATGTGTGTGGGGGGGATGGGTAATGGTATAATCCTCCAAGGCGACACTGTGTCGTATGCAGAATAGGTGAACCGGAGGTGTATGAGGGAGAAGTGGGTGAAGCAGAAAGAAACGCAAAAACATGTATACACATCTGCAATACAACCAGACAGGCCATACTTTAGAACACGATCCCACAAACATATGAATATTAAAACGTGCAATACAAATATACAGACATGTCACCGGCACATACCCATAGATTGGTCCTGTTGGAACTGGCCATATCAAATGCAACACACCTGGATGCATAATGGACTACCCAGCATCCCCTCCACAGCACAGAATCCACTCCCATACCTGAACGTCCACCAAATCCAGCCATACTTGGCCTACTAGTTTGGTGCAGCCACATCTACACATAGTGACCACTACGTATATGTAGTAGGTAGTGTCATCCTAGGCAGTTTCAGGATTGCAAACTATGTATCCCTTGCATGTAAAACCCCCAGCACATTTTCATAACGCCAGAAGAATGTTCGGTATTTGTCTTGTTTTGCTCTTGCCAAATTTTTGGGATATCCCTAATGGGATAAGTAACCTGTGTAAAAATTAGAATGGGTATGAAGACATGATTTCCAATCCTGCAGATATCTGGACACAAGTTGGAATGTGCAATAGTGGTGCACGAGACTGTCCAACCCTAGATGGTCATGCAGAACCTACTATCCAGGATCAAACACCTGTCCCGACACAAATAAGCGAGAGAATATATTGCACACATTCGCATAGTGGCACATGGTATAAGGGTGATGAAGGCACTGACATAAACAGGATACCCCCTGATCCACTGTGTGAGGGACAATTAATGTGTGTGCAGGTGTGACCTGACCAACAATGATACAATGCCAAATGTCCTGTGATTGTAGGAAATAACTATGTACCATACTGCATGTAACAGTTGCCTAAAGCGGTCACGTCAGGATAGAATAAATGTAATTCATACAAGAAACAGGCAAACAACAAAAGTGCCAAAGGTATAAGGCTCACAGCTAGGAAACAAATGAATGTTCTAAACCTGCATTGACCATGGCTATGTGTTGGCCCAAACAATCTGGTGTCCCCAGTAGGGTTACCATCTGTTCCACTTTGCGAGGGGCAGTCCCTCTTTGGACAGTTGTGTCCTGACAAAATACATTAGAAATGGCAAATGTCCTGAGATTGTAGGACATAATTATGTCCCATATGTTATGTAATAGTTGCATAAAATAATCATTTCCGTATGTAAAATACCTAAATGTTACAAGAAACAGAATAAGCAACTAAACCGCTACAACAATAGGCTTTTATGTAGGCAAATAAGTAAAGTTCTATCCTTTGTATTAACCGTGGGTATGTGTTGCCCTGTAAAATCTGATGTGTGTTCCGAAAATCGCCCATCTTGGCCATTTGAAAAGGTGGCAACCCTAGTCCCCAGAATACATCCCAACCTGTACATATGACAATGTCAACGCTACCAATGGTCAGAGCATTTGCATAATAACTGGCCAGCCTCTTAACCACTCACAAAGCCAGTGACCTTTGGGGGAAAGGTGCTAAATGAGAATGACTACTTACAACAATGAAGAGTAATAGCTGTATTTAACTGCAGAAAATTAGTAGTATTACAAATCTTTCAACACGTTCCAAGTTAATAGTACTAATATGGTGGAAGTGTCCGTGATTGCCCCTGAGTAGTCATAGCCTTGCCCTGTCACTGTAGAAATGAGTCCCTGAGTATCACAGAGGTCTGTACACATAAGTACACCAACCAACTGTCACATCTGTTGACAGGACTATTGCATACCTGTAGTGAATTTATAACTGATGTCCAGAATAATATTCATTGTATCAAAAAATGAATGAAATAGTGAAATGGGAAGGGAAAGACGTGGAAACCACCCCCCAACCTGCATTATGTAGTGGAACAACTCCCCGCCCTAAATTATGTAGCACTGACCTAATAATGTGGTCAGAGGTACCCAAACACCCGCATCTGTAAACACAGGTAGAATGTTAAAATATGGACCAACTCTGGCCATATGCTACACCTGATCTTTGAACAGTGCCAGGGCAGTTCTAGTCACCAGTCAGCTGAGCCTAAACCCAGACCAGCACATAAACACCCTGACAATCAAACAAGTGTATTTGCGAGGACTATAAGCGTAGGAGTTCTGAATATCCTTGGAGTGAGTAGACATGCACCATGGGTGCAGAGCAGTAGGAAACAGGGAATGTCCTAATTGTAGTACTGCAGTTTTCCCAGCAGGAGAATGGATGCCTGCTGTGTAAGGGAAGCGGTGAGGTGTATGTCAGAGTAGCTATGAACCATGGGTATAAATATAAATGAGACAGAACAACAATAGTGTAGTGGTTACAGCATCCGCCCAATGTAAAGGCATTCCCGGTTCAAGTACGACTATAGCACATATTAATTGTGTAATGAATGCTTCTGTACTGTAAAGCCAACATTTATACATGTAAAGGTGACCGCGTTCGCATGGGTCCGTTAACCGGATTCCATCAAAGTGGTACTTTCATAAGGAATAAGGCACATGTAATCCCAAAGAAGTGCCTGTAAACATATGTAACCCCGAATAAGTAGATGCAAGTGTGCCTGCGCGGGTGTACGCAGCTATTAGCATAGCAAAGTATGTTGTCTTGTACAGCTGTAACTTTTTTATATATAGATAGATAGATGTGTGTATAGATAAATATCCAAAGACATAACAGAAATATGCAATTATATATCTACATATTTATCTATATAGATATATATATATATATATATATATATATATATATATATATATATATATATATATATATATATATATATATATATATATATATATATATATATATATATATATATATATATATATATATATATATATATATATATATATATATATATATATATATATATATATATATATATATATATATATATATATATATATATATATATATATATATATATATATATATATATATATATATATATATATATATATATATATATATATATATATATATATATATATATATATATATATATATATATATATATATATATATATATATATATATATATATATATAGAGAGAGAGAGAGATGTAAGAAATCGAAAGATGAAAGCAAATATAAGGGTTGTGAAGGGAATCCAGAGCAAGTAAGGAATTATAAAGTGCTCGCAGCGTATGTCACATAAAGCTGCAGAAGTGTGAGTAGAGCACCGAGCTTCACACCAGAGGCAGGGTTATACCAGTGGCCATAACATCGTTGAAGTGCTACGTCAACATTGTAAACAGACGGGAATGTAGTACATGTTGCGACCATCTACACTTGTAACCTGCAAATCGTTCGTAATCCATAACACAAGGAAAAGCACGTATGTGCAAATATGAATGGATGGTGAGCCTGTGAATACACGAGGTGGTACAAAATGTGTGTAGGGTCCCAACGCTCATGAGAGGGCAATGTGTAAAGGTGTGTCATGGCTGCGATATCAGTTGTATAATGGCTGTTATGCGTGGAAACTCAACACGGGTGTGCAGGAGAAACTATGGATATGCGATTAAAAACACAGGAGTGCTAGGGTATGTTGCACCGGGTGCAATGGAGTGGCCCGTGGAGGTCAGCTAGTACGTAGGTGCGATTCCCAGATAGAGCATCATTTGCGTGGAGACATGCGTGAATGGGCGTATCATTGTCGGACGTTGTGCGTCAGGGCTGGCAGCCCAGCACGTAAAACCTATACGCCACCCATGAGCAGAATGGTGTTCTGCTGTGACAACCCCAAACCAGGAAAAGCAGAAAGACACAACTACATGAAGACAACAATATGTTGACGTACAGTCACAGTAACACAAACACTCATCCTATCAACAGTAATAATATGAATGTGCACAGAAACAAATACAGTAGCAGGAATAATAGGCTATGCATATGAGTAATAAGTTGAATGACACTGTATCCCATCCCAGTTAGCAGCGGCACCCCAGACATGAAAAACGTGCGACATCTGTCCGCTGTATAACGTGCAATATACTGAGCACAAGTTCACCGGAGTGAAGTGTCGGTGTCATAATGACTAAGGCAATAGTATGCTGTTGAAGCAGAGATAAACCCAATACGCATGTGTAAGTGTCCATGCCCAGGAAATGTATAGGTTAATGGACACACAGATGTATATATAGATAAAAGATAATATACATATATATATATTTAATTGCATACACATATATATTCATATTATATATATATATATATATATATATATATATATATACCATGGATATATATAGATAGATATATATACACAAACAACAGGTAGTGATATATACACATACACACAAAACAAAATATATATGTCAGTGTAGATATACACATGTACAGAAATAGGTTACTACACAGCAATTAGGGGTAACATATTTACAGCCCGGACATATGTGACAGGGAGGTCCAATAAATAAACTTTGTACCCCCCACATTGCCCATCTAGGCCGGACAGACATACAGACAGGCAATACAGGTCAATTCACTGCCGCTGTCCAAAACACCGATAGGAAAGTACCAGTGGGAGAGTTCTGTAAGGTCTACACTTTAAACATGGATAACAGTGTCCCTTGCGGGACCCCAAAAATTCAGGGTACGTGTGAATCTGCTGACATTAATACGAGCAGAATGTAGGTGTACATGGAACAGTAGGTTGCGCAAGTGTGATAATACATGGGTTGACAAAATGTACAACATGTGTCCTGAGACGGGGAGAGTGGGCAATGTGTAGGGGTGTGCTCATACGCCAGCTGTGCTCGCAGTAAGTATTTGTCATGATTGCTGTAGAGGGGTGCCAGGTAGGTGGACCATGGGTATGCAATAATGGGCTAAGTGTGCAGGTGCTGGTTGGCAGAGATGTAGTAGGCCCACCCAGTGGAAGTCATTAATATTCCTATGTGGGCATAGCATATGCCTACACCTCCCAAACCTGAGGAGCACATCTACCGGATAGTCTGTAAACCACCGGGGGAATACATAGAGTCCAAATCAGTGCCATGTACCCGATTAGCATGGACGTCCATAGTTATGTATCAGAATGTAACAAAGTCCAACTAAACACTTCCAGAACTAGTGATATTAGGTGAACAAGTGGCAGAATTCAGGTCATGACAGATGACAACATGTATGAACAGCATGCACCTCGACAAACATGAATGAATACATATGCTCTGTGAATGTGAATGTGTCTGGTTAATAGAACCAATCATCTAAATGTGTCCCACAGGGTGTTATGCATTGTTCCTGATACAGTGTTCATTCACACCCATTGGTATGCGAGTTCTGCTACTGAAGGAAAGTGCATAATTTGCTGACCACCTTAGGTAGAGGATAGCATAATATAAGTGGTTCAACACCCGTACGCTTGCGAGGGACACACTTGTCTGGGCAGTTGTGTCCTGCAAAATGACAGTTATGGCACATGGCCTGTGAGTTCGAGAATGGAGGCTATATAGTGTTTGTAGTGGTGTCAGACATCAATTTGTTGTATCAGTAACAGCTACATGTAATAGGAAACAGTATTATCAATTATCATGCTACATGAATAACCTTAACGTATGCAAACCTTGGAAGTCGTCCATTTACTACTGCCTGTGGGTATGTGTTGCCTTGACACATGTGATAGCTCTACATATAGGGTTTATAGGGCCGCCACCATTCTGAATGGCCAAAGTGGAACCTGCTCTGTAGAAATGTCAGACTTACCAGGGCAGAACATACCTACAGCCATGCATAGTACAGAAATATACATATCGGAACAAATCAAAGTGTAGTCTAGCAGCAGTAAGGTTGCTTATGCTACTACATATGACATATCGACGTGTCAGGTATACAAGACCTGTAACAAGCAACCAATACAGACACATACAACATGAGAAAGTCCCCTAATCAGGACAGTTGCAATGGCTAGAGCATTGTCTATACCACTCAACTGTCCCTGAATTTCAGGTGCGTCCCTGAGTTTGACTTCAAGTTTAACTCTGTCCCTCTTAATCCCTCCTAAAATTAGTGGCTGTTGAAGGAAAGGTGGTGAATTACACTTACTGACTAATGACAATACGTAAGAGTTATGAACAACTGTTACTTCAGAATATGTGTATTAAGTCATATCCTCTGATTCTGTCAATGTTTCAAGTTAATAGCACTACTTTTGTAAAAGTGTCGCTAATTTATTCTTGACCTTTCCATGATTCTGTAGAAATGTGTCCCCAATTGGTGGAGAGTTCTGGCATTGTCGCATGAGATATGCGTAATGAGGGACTGTCCCATGCAAAGTGGGAAAGGTGTCACTCCTACAGTCTCCCGTCGTGCAATCTGAAAGGTGGACAACGTGCAGTAGGTATGTGGTAGCATGACTTGGTGGACAGCTGCGTTAACAAACTTGGGTCACATGTCAGCATTGCAGAGTATCGGTTCCCATGTATCAGGCAGATGGGAGCAGATCATATGAAGAACACACATATAATATGATTACATCACTGGACAGGCCGCCGAGTCCGTACAGTCGAACGCCTGCCATTGCAAAATGGTTACACATACCCGATACTGTACTTATGTAGTCCGATGTAATACGCATCACAAGGGATCGCACACACCCAGCGTGAGTGACAAATGTAAGTGGAAATGTCAGTGAGCGAGTGGCTGTAAGCGTGTTTGTCTACCAGTAGTGCACTGTCAAAGAAATGTGGAGTCTAAACGTGCATAAGTTGGTGTGACCAGAGGTCAGCAGTGCTTAACACTGTGCAAACCCACGCACAACTGCTCCCACCTGCTGGAATGTGCCTTACCCAGTCTGTATCCAAAGGCGTCAGTCTGTCTGCAAACAAAGAACCACCCTATACACATGTTGGTAGCAGTACCCTGCATACGTAGCTCATGTGAATTAACAATAGACCATGACATATGTACAGACAATAGACCACACACACACCATACAGCACAGACATCCGACAGTATAGCAATGTACTGGCAGATATGTCCAGACCACTGGTGTATGCATGCCTGGCCATCCTGTGTTTCAGTGTGTGAGCATGCCCAGTATGACTGTTACACATGTTGTCGAATGACATTACAGTCATACCGTCATGTGTGTGAGCATGCCAAGTATGGTCAACTGTATTGCATGTGTCACATGTCCAGAAAGTTAGTACTGTGTTGCTGACCCCTCTGTTCTACACAGACAGGTGTCATGCTGTGTCTGCAGGGTAGCTAATGGTCATGTGGCATTGACAGTTGCTAAATGTCTGCATAGCATGGGGGGACATCCAACCACAACCACAGCCCCACACAGCACCGTGGGTGGCGCACATGACTCTCACATGTGTAGGTTTGATGGGGTCCACAGCCAACAGTTGTACACATCTGCCGCTACTGTGCTGGTAAGCCGGGTACTCCATGTCAGTGTGTGGACCTACCTAAATTGCTGGTTGGAGGGATACCAGGGTACGTCAGTTCCCAGCTTTAATTACTAGCACAGTGGTGTTGAACGTCCTAGCTTACACAACCTACATCAAATTGCCTGGCCTGCTGTAGTCTGTGTGTGTCTTAGGGGATTGGGGTCATTCATTGGGCATATCCATAGGCCATAGTATATCATTTGTCTGTATTGGTCCACATCTGTTCAGCTGCATGGAATGTGTGTGGGCTGTACGGACACACATGATGGTCAGCCCATAATCTGCAGTGGGTTAGGACACCCTGTGTACTACAAGCTACCATTGTGACCCCCGTATGTGCTACAGAGGTCATTGTGCCACTATGGATGTGTACTGTCTGCTGCCCTAACATTTGGCCACCACAGTCACTTGTATGCTCACATACATACCATAGCAATGGGTAACTACACATTGTAATACAACTGCCACTTGTTAGGTCAATATACATACCCTGCATGTGTTATGGACTTGAGGACGGTGCTGGAGTGCTGCCTATGTTGGATGCACACAGTGCACCTCCTATACATGACCGAGCACAGGTAGTGTCATGTTTGGCATCCATTGTACTGTGTGCATGTCAGAGAGGGGAAATCCGTGGGTACCTACTGTGTCAGTGCATATGCCATGTGTTGCCTCTTTGCCAAGGGCAGGTCATACTGTGCATGGGCTTTTGCTGACTGTGCACTGCTCAGGTAGTTCCTTAACCAAGTCACACTGTGCCTGTACAGGCCTTGGCAGTGGTGTTGGGCTGTGTGGCCCTGCCCCATGCAGTTCCTGCTGCAACTGTTACTGCAGGATAAGATTGTGTAGCATAGCAAATACCATAACAACTTGTATGCATGTAGCTTGTGAATACTGCAGAGCTCCAACAGATGTGTCCGGATATCAGAACTGTGAACTGAGCATCCCAAACACATGCACATGTATATGTCTTGCCTGTGCATCCGCCTCAGTATGGTGTGAGTGTTCAGGTGTGTGTGCATTGCTGATAGGTGTCATCAGCCACGACACCAGTGTTTACCCAGCATCCCCCACTGGGAGACTGCAGGGGATGTCCATATTGACATTGGTGTGCTACAGCCGTGTCAAAAGCCATATATCGGACTCATCATAGCTTCCAGGGCAGACAGCACACACATTCAGTCTCATGCCCTCGCCATCACATATGGCCTAGCTGTTGGAGGGTGTGCCCCTTCAGTGACTGTAGGCCCTACCCCGCTCAATGGGTGGTGCTACACTGTGTATGTGTGTGCAGGCTATAGCACCCAGTACTCCAGGGTAGTCATCCATGTGGCTGAACAGATGCATATTGATGGTCTACTAATCACGTGTGTTGAGGACATGTACATGCTCACTAGGATGTGTTGACATGGTGTTTGTGAACTGGTGCAATACTCTGGAGTAGATGCCTGTGAGATACCCATGATATCCCCAGTTGTGCTGTGTGAGGTACCTGTGGCTAGTACACCTAGGCCAACACATAGCATGGTATCCACTGTGATGTGTTCCCCTCAGCCTGTTTGATGTGTCAGATGTGGCAGGCACAGGTCAACAAGCTGCTGTAGGAGGTCTCTGTCCACCCCATAGTGCTCCACCATCTCCAGCCCATGTAGCCCCTGGTAAGTCACCCTTGGTCTATAAAGTCTTATGTCACCCCAGTAAGGGTTGTTCAGCAGCATACATATCCTCACTGCCTTAGCCTCCTGCACATGTTGGTATATGCTGCCTGCTGCAGCCCATCTCATTTGGTTGGACTGTGTCGTGAAATGTTCCCGTAGGTATACACCGGTGGTGTAGAGTTCGGAAGAAACCTGTGTGTATGCTGCTTGCTCGCATTACCGTACTGTTCATGTGTGGGCTGGCCATGTCATCTGCTGATTGTGCTGATCAACACCTGTTTGTGCAGCCTGTACACCCTGACTACCCCACCACTGCTGTCATCCCTCCCAATGTCACTAGGCAGGTATAGACACACCCCTAGCTTAGGTGTGCTAAGGGAGTAGCACTCCCGAGGCACATTTCTGCAATGTACATATAGTATGCCTGACCCCCCTCCCATGCTGTCAACTATATTGGAGACCTGCACCCGGCTGACTACACACAGACACTCCAGGGACCAGCATCACACCCTGGTTATAAATGTGATACACTATAGTCAGCCTCATCTGCATAGTATAGTCTTCTAATGAATAGTTATATGACCCATACCAAACCTCCAAATTAATAACCAATGCTCAGTGTCGCTCAGATCTGTACACAACTGGCAACAGGTGCCTTACTATCACCATATTCGATGTCCCATGGTCTTCCCAGCAACAAAATAATCAGTGTCTACACGACAACAACCCATGGCCCTGCACACTACAGACGATGTGCATTACCACCATGCCATGGTGGATGTACATAGATCCCAGGTTATCACGTACAGATCATCCAGCACAAACATTTAATAGTGCTGATGTCCCCAGACATATATGTTCACATCTATGTCCACCTCTACATCTACATATATCATACATATTATTTGTATACACATATATATATATATATATATATATATATATATATATATATATATATATATATATATATATATATATATATATATATATACACACACACACACACACACACACACACACACACACATATACATGTACACACATATGTAGATATGGCATTTATATCTTAGCAGCAGAAAACATGACACCAATGCAGTAGACAGGAATGAAAAGGAAACTACATGTGCCACCTGCATCATGTAGTGTTGTTACTATCAAGGCACGTGTATTATGTTGCATCACATGGGTCAGATCATATCAAGGGTAAGAGTAGGGCTGCTGACAGTTACTCACCAGACCTATTGGTGAATGTATGTGTTGACAACACAGTGTCTTGGCAGAATATGCGGGCTGTGGACACCATATAGGTTGCCAACAAAACACACTGAACACATCCCGCAGCTAGCCACCCACAGATACTGACACATATGGTATAACTGCCAAAGGCACACACCTGCCAACCCTTGGAATCGAGCACCTACCTGACTAGTCTACCACACTATAGCATTATGCAGTAACAGAACGCGCTACCGAGTTCCAGCATCACTGCACTCCCACAGGCATACATCGAGATTACTGGTACACAGCACCCCCAGAGGCATACTTCTAGGTGGATGACATCATCCGCAAAGGCAAAGACACCGATAGGGAATGTATGTGGAGTGAGCCATCTAAAAGCATTACTCTGTCCCCAGGCAGCTGGAAACACACACACAGACAGACACACACACAACTTGGCAGGGCTGGGAGTTGAACATACACCTAACTACCTTATCACACTACAGCATTATGCAGTTACAGAACATGCTACCGAGATTACTGGAACACAGCACTCCCAGAGGCATACTACTAGGTGGATGACATCATCCACAAAGGCAAAGACACCGATAGGGAATGTATAGAGAGTGAGCAGTCTAAAAGCATATTACTGTCCCAAGGTAGACGTAAACAAACACACGGCAGTGGTGTGAGCGGGACAACTGCCTTAATACGGAGCACTATTACAACACTACATAGATACGAGACGCTCCACAGACAGTACACCCTTCAAGACAGTCAACCAGTGTGCTCAATGTAGGAATCCAATCTGACGTGGGGTATGGACATCTGTTGCCTGGATGACCACCATCTCTATACAGGATGTCAATGGCCATGCCCATACACAGAGGCACATCACCGACACAAGGTGTCACTGGGCATGCTCACACACTTAGTATCACAGGTCCGTTTGGAATGTACTGTGTGTCCATCTACACAATGGTGTACTGGGCATGCTCACACACTTAGTAGTAGCGAAGGGCTTTTTTGCATGCACATGGATTCTAAACAAGGAAGGGGACAGTTCTGAATGTAGTGTGTGTCTATCTACACAATGGCGTACTGGGCATGCTCACACACTTATAGAAGCAAAGGGCTGTCTTGCATGCACACGGATTCTAAACACAGAAGGGCACAGTTTGGAATGTACTGTGTGTCCATCTACACAATGGCATACTGGGCATGCTCACACACTTAGCAGTAGCAAAGGGTTGTCTTGCATGCACACAGATTCTAAACACAGAAGGGCACAGTATGGTGTTACTGTCCCCACGTACATGAAGGCCACTCACATGTACTGACCAGTACACACTCAAGAGCCATCACAGATGTCTCAGGTGCAGATCACAGAGGTAAACGCTGCATTCTACTATGTAGCCCTCAGACATCACCATGTCCTTGGACCAGCAACACACATCCATACATTACCACAACACCATGTGACTCATGACCAGTGGACTGTGCATAGGTCTACAGCAACTGTGCAGACTACACATGTACTGACAGGGTTCAGCATGTGTTATGCAATGCAATGATACCACTGTTCATAACCAGGTCAGTACTACACATAACAGGGGACCTGGGTCTTACACAGCTGTAACAGATGACTGTCACTGTACACCAAAGAACACACATGTTTAGATATGACATATATGTAATTGCAATGGATATGTGCATGGACCACACACACACACACACACACACACACAACACATATGTACATAGCATAGCTTTTGCTGTCCTCCATGCAGACAAGTGGCTACAGCAATTACATGCATGCACATGGAAGGTAGGTCCATGGCTGTTGAATGCTAACAGTACATGAGGTAGCAATGTTGACCGAGGAAACATTCCCTTTGTACTAGTTACCCATGACACCCATCATATCATACAACAGTCCATGTGTTATGTATGTCATCACACATGTCCACCAATTGCAATCCATACAAACATGGCTACATGACAGGCATGTAGGACCAACACACATGTACATGTAGTGGTGTGCATGCAGCTACCATGCATGTGCAGTAGCTGATGTATGTAATTCATCTGTGCCTAACTACAACATGCAGTTGCAATGCAGCCTCATCATTGACACCTGTATATGGTGAAATACTGACAGTATGGTAGGGTGTACATCAGATATGGATGGATGTTTGTACATAAAGGGCTAAGCCACCTTTGCAGATGGATGTTTGCCGAGAATGGCTCACAGGTGTGTCACAAGCCATCCTACCATTACATGTGCAAACAGTGCGCTATGTTACTGTTACTTGACGGTGAAGACATATAACCTACACAGCGGTCAGGATGTTACTGACTGTAAGTCACTTGACACCTGTAACACTTACATCCTCCCGTGGGCATATAGCAGCACAATTGCCGAAGGTAGCATTGGTACACATAATGCGGCCAATACTGCTGCATGTCTGTCAGACGTATCATCGTATAGCAGGTGTATCATTCACAGTACTGCCATGTATGTTTGCTTGTGTGACCATATATGCCACATATGGTGGGGAATACATCCCAATTGTTACACACCCCTGTACACTGTTGTAGAGATCTGTACATACTGCAGTGTGGAAAGCATGATGTAGGCAGGGGTGGTGTGTGTATCACACACATGTCAGTTATCTGTATGTGAATGACATTTGTGGACTCCACAGTGTGTGTGTGCGTGTGTGTGTGTGTGTGTGTGTGTGTGTGTGTGTGTGTGTATTTGTGTATGTATGTATGGCTGTCTGGTGCATGGCGTGAGGTTGTATGCTACCATACAGAACAGACAGGATCCTTAACCCCTCATGGTGATGCAGACTACTACCCTGTTGACGCCATTGGTCTGAGCCTTACTGACTACCTGTTCATTCTCTGTGTCGTGTCATGTGGGTGCACAGTACTGTGAGGGTGATTACCACATAGTCCTCGCCTCAACACTATTGAGTGTGCGTTATAGTGTTGTTGACCCCGTGAGTGTGGGCATGTTACTGTGTGTGTCTGTGTATGTCTGTGTGTGTACTCATCCTGTAATGTGACAGGGTATTACTGCTACACAGTGAGGCCTCATGCTATCAAGTGGCCTCTAACGTTATCATCGGCCAGACCACTCTGTAAACCCCCCACACCATGTCAACATACCTGTGATGTGAAAAGCACCAAACAAAGTAAAAAAACAAACACCAACAAATTCAGTCCAAGAACTTCAGCCAAGTATGAGACACCGACAAGTTGTTTAAGCGCTTTCATTCACATTTAATGCAGAGTGAACTTCTTCAGAAACAACTTCAACATCCCTACAACTCTATTATATACACATAACAATTAACAAAATGAATGAAATTTACATAATTGATAGTCGTCAATACGTTAAAGGCACATACATAATGTCTCATTTAAATACTAATAAATAACAATAGTAAAATTCACATTTGGAATATTCAAATGTATAAACAATACATAGTAAAATTGAAAATGAGAAAGAATACAAATGTGTTAAAAAACATATTGAAATGTGAATTAATTAGTGTTTTTGTTATAATTAATTATTTTCTAAAAAACATTTCAAATTTATTACTTCATTAAGACCTGGAGCCCTATCGGCTCCTAGGTAGAATTGCCAGAAAGATTCTTTGCATTCCAGCAAAAGTTTAACATTACCACTAAATGGATTATTTTGCACACTGTCCAAGATAGAAAAAGTAAACTTTTTAAAAAACATTACAAGTAACAGAGTGTCTAGCTAGTGCATTATTGGGGTCTTTCTTTTTGATGGCTAGAAGGTGTTCACGAATTCTAACTTTGAATGCTCTAGTGGTCATACCTATGTAATAACTTGGACATGTCTGACACTGAGCTACATAAACTACCATCATACTGTGACATGTAAATAAATCTCTAGACCAGTGTGTATAAGAAAGGTGTGGAAAATGTACAGAGGAAGAATTACTAACATATCTACACTGTTTACATGTGTGACAAGAATAAGTCCCTTTCGTGTTCATAATTCGTTTCTTGTCGTTAGCATAATTATTGTCTTTGGTCTCCAAAATAGTTTTTAAATTGACCACCCTTTTAAAAATAAAATGAGGTTTTCTACCTATAGCATTGGTCAGATCTTGATTACCTAGTATTATTTTCCAGTTGTCCAAAATTAGATCTTTAATCAGCCACATCTCATTACATATAGGTAAAATAAATGCACATGTGAACTCTTTCTTGTTGTTAGAATAAAAATTATAATTAGAATTAGAATTAGATCTAATCAATGATAGTCCTGATTTAAGAATAGGTCCTATTCTGGTATCATGAAGTAAAGAAACTTCCTTTTCAATAGATAGAAGCTATGATTCTTGATACCCTCTGTGCAAAAAGAAACTTCTCAACATGCTCATTTCTCTGTGGAAAACTTCAGTGTCTGATGTCAATCTACTAAGACGGATGTATTGACCTTTCACTACTCCCTTCTTCATATGGTAAGGGTGTAGACTATTTTTGTGTAAATATTGGTTAGCGAAGGTGGACTTTCTATAAATTTTACTGGAAAAATTCTGCATGGTAAAATCATAACTCAAAAACAAATCCAAAAAGGAAATACTGGTACCAAATGCACCAGTGGTAAATTTAAAAAAACTGGTGGTATTATTAGGTACAAAACAAAATCATTGAAATCTTCAGCTGTACCATTCCATAAAAAGAATAAATCATCAATGTAACGGGTGTAAAAAATGATCTTATCCGAGAATGCACTATTTTCAACAAACCTGTTTTCCCAGTGGGCCATCACCAGATTTGCATAGGCAGGAGCAACACGTGCACCCATTGCCACACCAGAAACTTGTTTGTAGAAAATGTTGAATTTGAAAAAATTGTTATCTAAAATTAACTACATAAGTGTACAAATAGTATTGATTTTGATACCCCCAAAATCAGTATACTTGACAAGATATTCTCTCAAGTATTCAATACCAGTTTCATTTTCTATACTGGTGTATAATGATTGCACGTCCAAGGATGCCATTACAAAATTGGAAACTGGCAACTCTAATTCTTTTAGTTGTTCCAATAGATGCCAAGAATCCTTCAAGTAGTATTTGGAACTTTGCACAACTGGATTTAAAATATAATCCAGCCAGATGGAAATATTTTCAGTTTTGTATTTTGCTGCCGATATTATGGGCCTAAAAGGAGGCGTTAGTAAATCTTTTTGAAGTTTCGGAATACCAAACATATTTCCCATTTTTGGAAACTCAACCTGTAAAAAAACTGTATGTATTATAATCAATTCCTCCTTGACTAAAAATGTCAAATAAACATACATCCAAGTTGGAAAAGTTTCTGTGAATTTGTGCACAATCAACTACCTGATATGTGGTGTTGTCCTTTAACAAATCCTCCATAGAGTGAATATATTGTGTGTTGTCCATTATAACAATTTTGCCCCCTTTGTCTGCCTTCATGACTCTAATTTCTTTATTGGCTTTTAGCTCTTTTAAAGCCAGTAATTCAGGCTCACTTAAATTGTAGTTGTTGATGATGGGATGTATTTTCCTTATAGCATCCTCACTTATGTTTTGAAACACATGCAATGTATTAATGAGTGGAGGGTTGTATGTACTGGCCTTCTTAGGGTCTTGATGAGTAGCAGTACATTCTATATCCTGCATGATGTATTTTAAATTTAACTTCCTAAGAGTTAGTCTGAAATCAATGATGGTTCTAGCCTTATTGATATTGTTGGAGGGAATAAAAGAAAAACCTTTTCTCAGGAGATTAAAAGTATCACTTGAAAAACAGGTGTTAGACAAATTATGTACCTGTATTTCATAATCATCGTTACAGTGATAATCTACCATCTTTTTTTGTTTCTCAACCTCCCTTTGGGTCTGTTCTGCGCAACTTTTGACTAAGTGGGACCCCTTTTGTTTCCCTGCTTGTCTACTAAAAAAGGTCCTCCATTAGAAGTGGCCTCACTAAAGTTGTTATTAGCGTTCCCGTTGTTATTGTTGTCATTGTTACCAGAAGAAGCTGGGCTATTATCATGGTCAATTACATCTAAAATGTCAGTAACATTCACATTACTATCAAATGTAGCTGCTGTGATGTGACCTGGTATGGATGTCATGTCTCTAGCGACTGTAGCCTATTAAACAGCCCACATACTTCTGGATCAGTAGATGTGTGGACATCTGTGGTATGGTAGCCTTTCCAACAGTCATGTTGAGGCGACGGATAGCATGCTGGTATTGCCATACATGCCTGTGAGTACTCCACATTTACATATCGGAAACTGTAAACACTGCTACTTGTTGGCACATGCAAGTAGACCATAAGGAGGGAACCAGGCCATCATTACCAACATGCTGTTACTGTTGTTACCAAGACACATACTGTGAACATATAACAATGCATGATAAACCTGTACTACATGGTATGTCTGGTGCGTGTCAACAGTACACAGCTAATGTAATATACACTTCTCTCACTATTCTGTTCACCCTGTGCATCAGACCATTTGAGCATGTCCCTGCACCGATGGTGTGGATGACAGGGATGTGGCACAGACATCATCATATGCACAGGGTGATAATGTTTGCCAGGGGCATAGGCTGTACCAATGGATAACATCATGTGTGTGGGTAAGGGCCGGTGATCTGATTGGACATGTGTGGTCATTATGCATTGGGGTGTTGCGGTGCCCTACAGATGTTTTTGCTGTGTGCGTGTATGTGTGCACACAGTTCTGCCTTTTGTCAGGCCTACACAGGGGTAATATTGACAGCTCCAAATTGTACAGGCCAGGATGTACAGCTTACTGTACCCAGCCATGGCCATGTGACCTGGGCACTACCAGGCGGAGGTACAGATTGGCAACTGTCTGATGACACATGTCCACTGGAACCGTGTCCTCACTGGAAATGTCCAGGGCCATGTCCACATGGCCTGCTGTGTCCTGGTGTGGACAGTGCAGCACCAGCTGCACTGCTACTGCTACTGGCACTATGGGAGCAGGCATGTGAGGTGGCTCACTCACGCTGACCTGCACTAGGCGGTGTAGCTGGCCTACGTCCACGTGGCCTAAGCCTCACTCCTACCAGATGTTCCAGCACAGACAGCTCACACTCGCAGATTGCCATGCTACGGTCAAGGATTCTGACCATGTCACCAAATCACCTGTCCAGAACATCAGCAATCTGCTGTTGAGCATTTGCCAATGCCTGGATGTTGTCATTTAGAGTACAGATAGCAGCCCTCTGAAGCCTCTGCCCTTCTCTGTTCTGCCATTCAGCACGTGCCTGTGCCGCCATTACAGTCTGGAACATGCGTCTGGTGACACCAGCTGCTGCACTCTGCCCTGCAGGTGCATGTCTGCCAGAGGTCCTCCTACGAGCAGCACTGGTCACATGCCTGTGTGGCACATCTGCAGTCATTACACTGACACCATGGTGTGGAGACACACCTTCTGTAGCCACCACATGTTCCTGTTCCGAGCTTGCAGATGCTGACTGTCCTTCCTCTATGGCCACTGGTGATGGGGTATGTGTTGGCATCAGAACTGTGTGCAGGGAAGAGGGGGACATGGCTGGGATGGCAACTATTGGCACAGATTTAGTCTCTTACAACCCTGCCTGTACCTCATGCATATGTTCATCACTGCTAGTATCTGTGGGGACACTAACATCAGACGGACCGCAGGAGGGTAATGCACCTACATCAGCTGTGAATGCAAAGAAAGACTCTACATTACAATAGACACACACACACACACACACACACACACACACACACACACACACACACACACACACACAGACAGACACACAGACACACCATGCATGTGATTTGACAGACGGCATGCTGCATGCATGTGATACAGCAGACAGCATGCAGCTCAGACATTAATAGTGGTAGTTAGCATACCTCCCTGTTGCACACAACAGCAAGCAAGTGTCATATCAGTAGTCATGCAGTTCACACAATCATGGTAGTAAGCATGCATCCCTGTGATACACCATGTGGACCATCACAGGTTAACAGTACACATGGCTGAAGTGACCTTGACATGTAATCTGCTGACGTGTGCATTAACATGCATACATGTCTGACACAATGGTATCCTGACACATGTACAGCATTGCAATGGGTATCACATTGCAGTGTTGTCTGTATGCCCTACAGATAGAATGCAAGTTTAACAAATGTGCATGAGCATGGAAGGGTAGTGTGAGGTGTCTACATTGCTATACAGTGTGAAGTACAGACACCTTGCCATTGTATGGCATCATGAGGTGTCTATATTGCTATACAGTGCGTAACACACACATTGCATAGCCATTACAGTGTGCATACACATGACATAACTGTGGATTGTGACCCATGTTGCTGAGGTGTATACACACCAAACCATGCTGTGTCATGTGACAGGTCACTGGAAGACCTACCGATGACACCCCTGCACAACTACTGCAGAGTCTTAGCTGCCTGGCAACCATGTCCACACATGGCAGACTTGTCAATTCACCATGTCCCACATGACATTGATGTACCACACATATGAGGTGCACGGCTGACGGTGATGTCTTACAGCAGCAAGGGAAATGTACTACGGTATCTGTGGCCTGATGTGGTGTCAATGTCTGTGAAAGCTGTCAGGTGACTACTGTCATGCTATGACACAGTCATGATGTTCAACACATCTTATAGGGTCGACTTAAATGACACCTCCACTAGTTGTGCACAGGCTTTTAGGATGTCCAGTGTACCACATTAACTGTATAATCAGTCAACTAAGGCTATAGTTGGACCGTGTGGACAATGTGCAACAGGGTGTATACACATCACATCTACTGTGTGGCTATATGGCTCTGGCCATCCTCCATGGCCATGTGTGAACATGCATTGGCCAAATGTTTGTGATAGCCGTCTATCTCACATGTTTGTGTTGTCCCATATGACATACACCCATAGATGTCAGATATGTCATCATCCACAGGGCTATGCAGACAATGGGTTGTATGTTTGGTATGTGGGGTATGTATTATGGGATAGTGTGACAATATTGCAGCCAGAGCACTACATGTCTGGGAGATGTCAGATAACACATCACAATGTGTGCACCCATTGCAGGGGCATATAACACAATGGTGACTCCTGTAGGCTGCCCATATCCCAGCTCACTGTGTGGTACTGTTTGCGTACCACACATGTGTTGTTCCAATGCATAATACATATGCCTACATTGAGCAACACCTCCACCATTGTATGCACAGCTGTCAACACATGTAGCAATGACAGATACTGTGGTTTCATGCTGGTGTTTCATTTCATTTGTATATATTGCACATGGGTAGCCAGTGTGAATGATGGGAGATGTGACCTGTATATCGTGACTGGGCCAAACATCATGTGTACATGTGTTAACTGGCCACATGGCAAATAGATATATGCTTTAACATGCCTGATACTGATGACAGTCTCACCTGCAACGGACTGATGTCTGTGCAGCATGGCAGTGGTACCTGTATAGGGGTGACACAGCAGTTTGAACATTATCCATGACTGTATGACAGCCACAGGGTGCACTGTGCATGTTAACACATCCGCCTGTACAATAGCATATAGTATGCACATGTGTGCATACACAGGGTAGCATACTGTAGTATGCAGCATGTGTGTAAACATACCTTGCATATGATGTTACATTACATAATGTACAGTGACACATGCAACTAAATGGGATATAATAGTCATATGTGCAGTAGTGACTTACCAGGCAACTCCAGGCTCATTAGTTGGGAGACATGCACCTCCACGATGGCAGCTAGTGTTTGTGGGTGCTGTTCTGAGGGTGTCCCCAGGCTGGCTAGTAGCTCCTCGGTCGGTGTGAGTGGGGGCTGGGTTGGTGCCCCACCACCTGTTCCACCTTGTTCCCTGGCGATTGCAGTGGCACGCTGTTTCCCATGTCATATCAAGTCCATGCAGTGTCTGCGCACCTGCTGGTAGGTGCGGTTATGGCCACTCACATCATTAACCCTCCTGCGAAGGTCCTGCCACAGGTCGTCATACTGCTGGGCATGCTGTGCCACATGGCTGAACAACACCTCGTAGTTCTCATGGAGGTACGGGATGAGGACATCATCCTCCTGGCAGCTGTACGCTGGCAGGCGTGAACGAGGCATTATCTGTAAGACATAATGATGGTGACAGGTCACAATATCACATAGATATACAGAGATACTGCTGCACGTACATTTGTATTAAATCTAGTGCATCTGCATAAATATCTTTGCAAATCATCATGACACTGACGTGACTGACATGTTTGTGTCACACACATGTAACACCCGTTATGCATTGGATATCATCACCATATTTGTGTGTCACCTCATTACATTGTTCATACTCCATGTGAATGCTGTCTTGATGTGGGCATGTCTGTTTGCCTGTATTGGTGTTCTTACCTATCAGCACATGCCTGGATATGTCCACAGTAATGCTGTTGACCTTGATGCTGTGTATATGTCACATAACAACACATACACTGCCTTAATGGACATGAGCAGTGAGAATGCACACATACACATGAAAACCTTTACATGCATGTGTTTTGCCATAGACATCTACACAGCACTGTATAGCAGTTCAACATCCTGCCACGGATCACCTGTGTTACACATGTGATAGACATGGGACAATGGCTAGCTGGACGTCATTTGCAGGGATGGTTATCAACTATAGCATGTACGTCCAAGGTTTCCTAGCTGTATCCGACAGCCATTTTGCCACTGAAAGGTGCATCAGTGCCAGATTACTGATCCAGACAGTTAATAATGTATCTACCATGCAGTCAACACACCATGTATGACAGAGATGACATGTGCAGCTTTGATGGTCAGGGTTGCATGGTATGGCGGGAGTATGTAACATGTATGGCACAGGGATCTGTCCACCATGTGGCGATCCTTGTAGTAGGACGGTGGCTGTCCATGACATATGTCTTTCAGATCAGGATATGTATGTGTAGCATGCCCAACATCATCGTGTAGCACATGTCTTTATGCAAGGTAGCCAGCATGCTGTATAGTGGAGGTGAGGATTGTGAAGGCTGGTATCGCCCATCCATGCATGGCCAATACCCCTTAAAGGTGATATGTGATCCGATATTTGTCACCCGAGTGCTGAGTATGCCTGTCCAATGATCTCCATGTTCATGGATGGCACCCTGTCATGACATGGGTGCCTCATATGACTACCTAATAGGCCTGGAGACGTCACCAACTCAGGGAGGTGAACTGCACAGCGTCATCCCTTACACAGTGTCCATAATGTTGACCGCTGCCTAGGTGGTAGTTAATGGGTACAGGGTTATTCACCTAGCAGTGACAATGCTAATATCAGCTGTCAGATTGTGCACATATATCACACACTTCACCTACAAAGCCCATTCTGTATGTTGTCCACAACACTGAGACAGCTATTGATCCTAGGTCATGGCCATTCACATCCTTACATACACAGATGCCTCCCATTTGTCTGTGTGGTATGGGCTACAATGAGGGGGGGTACAAAACATTAACCCTGTTTTACTGTAGCTGCCACTAGTGTGATATGCACATGTCACTCTGACATGTTTTATAGTGTTGATTCTGTCAACAGGTCACTGGTAGAACACTCCTGTGACATACAAAGGTACAACTAGTATACTCAGTGCAGCTGGAACACGGTATGAGTGATGATGTCCTATGATCTGTCACAGGTATGCTATGCAGTGTGAAATCATCCATACTGTCATCTACGTCTGTACTGCTAACATCTACATTGATAAAGGTTCATATACTTGCAGACCATACTCAGCAGGGTAATAGTGCAGTGCCTCCAATTATGACTGTCGTCTCCACTTGTGGGTTGATATTATCCAACACCCTATCTGCATTGCATTTTCATGCTCAGCACTTGTTCAGAACTTGTGAGCACTTCACGAGCTACTAATTAATATAGCACTCATTCCAACTCATTTCTTACAAGTACACTTTCTGTCCTTACATTTCCAGCTTGCTTACAGTACAACAGCTGTTGTACACACGTAACTCACATATCTTGTGAGACATGGTTGAATATACAGGCATGTCCAACTGTCATGTACCAGTGCTATTGCCTGTCTATATGATGAATATGGTGAACATGTGGCAATAGAGCAATTGTCTCGTGTACACAGTCAATGCTCACCTCCCAACATACGACACTACAGCCTGTGGGAGATGCACATATGTAGCCATGCTGGGGGTAATGGTCTCACCAACCCAGACTGAACCTGACAGTCATGTGGGGACGTGTAACATTTGCAACACACCCCACTCATCACATAGTCTCACAAGATCTCCACCACCACAGGCCACGTATAGTATGAGTACGACTTTTGCAGAACCTCTCCATTCTCTGTGTAGGCACCAGAGGGAGCCCCCATCACCAAACACAACAACAATTACTTATAGCCCACAGACTCATGTGTGCCCATCAAATACAGCCAATAGGGTGTTATAACACACCCAACACACCAGTCATAGGTGACTGTAGGCGGTCACACTGATGTCCCACTCAGCAGGCTACACAAGGTGATAGTCACTTATATCTAGCTGTCGGGTAACTGGTTCTGCAACATAACCTATGCACCCATGCCACACCTCACCAGGTACAATTTGACTGTCATTCTCCATGCTAGTGTGACTGCACTGAGATGCAACTTCCCAGACTACATGTGCAGGGACATGCAATAGCTCTCCGGTCTTGTAGCCCAGAAGGTATCGGTCAAGCCCTGGGGAGCATTCTGCATTCATCCGGACTAGATACCATTGTACAACGACTGACTGTTTCACTTCAACAGTTGCCTATGCTTCTGCTGTCATTCCACTGGCATCCAGTATCTGTCCGCTTTGACTGACATGGTCAGCAAAACACGATGCTTTGGCACAGATGACCTGCACCTGTCAGCCCTGGGAGTACAGATAACATGTAAGGCTCTTGCTGCTCCTATACTGCCTGTCTTGCACAGTTTCCAATAACATTCACCACCAGAATGGGAACAGGAAAGAAAAACATGGGGTCATGTGACTCAGTGCTTGACATCTTCATCTCTGACTCACGCAGGCAAAACACTCCTTATAATGGACCACTTCAATATCACTGCAGTGACTGGGACCTGCCTCTAGGCTCCGCAGAGCACACCTGCACTGACAGGTTATACACAGACCACACCTTTCAGTCATGTAACCTGTACCGGAACACCCACGGCTGAGGTGTGTCCATATTTCACTACGTTGTACACACCTCCTGGCTGGTTACTTAGCACAATGCATCAGAGGTGATCCATGTGCAACTAACTGTGGCCAGAACTGCTATACACATTGTAACATGCTACAGATTCAACAACATACCCCACGGTTACCGGCCCTCATTTTTTGGAGTACTGGACAGTAGGGTTCAGACAGGTACTACTAATGCGAGACTGACACTACCCCACACTTAACTGGGATAGCTACTCATGTACTGACACATTAGGCCAACACTGTCCGGGATTCATAACCTCCACTTGGCTGGATCAACCCATACACACCACCTCAAAGACCAACAATATCCTAGACATGGACACTACCAACATGTGACTGGTGTTCCACACCTGGGGTTATCCCCTTGTTGGTAGTTTCCGAACATATGCTAATCACCCTTGTTATCCACATCCCAGCACCACACCCTTCACAGCATACATAGTACAAGATTACTACAATGCCTACTACAGACATCTTATGACAGCAGTAGTAAATGTCATGACACCCGTGCAGATGGACAATGCACATACAAACGCTGAAACATACCCCAGTGCACTTCATTAGCATTTACACGACTGCATGGATCATGCTATTCCAAACAGACCCATGATGGTACCCACCAGATAAGGAACACCACTCTGGGGGTCCAGTTCCATGGACATAATGTACAACAAAAGGTGGAGGCTGTTGCAAAGTGGAGTACAATCCCATGGGTGGGGTAGCTCACTGGTCAGCCTCAGTAGGGCTCTGGGATCCCTTATCACATCCTCCAAACCTAGCTACGTAAACATTACTGTAACACATTCCAGGGTGCACCACAAAGCATTATGGAGGTATGTCAGTAGTCAATGGCAATACCCACATCTGCTCTGACAAACGACGGTTATTCAGGAACATTACAGAACCGAGTGATGTTGGAAACATCCCGGTGGATGGGTTCAATGCTAACTTTACACCCTCTCACTCCCTACAAGGCCATAATCCATGCAGGAACATTGCGGGGTCCCTGCAGTCACAACTACACAGTTCCAACCTGCACTCTCTAAGGCCTGGAACACAGACTCCATGTGACTGTCCAACATTCCAGACTGTGATTTACACAAACCTCAGAATTACATGTCTCCCCACTTGGCCACCAGATTCACTAATAGCCTTGTATCAAACATTGTGGCCCCTGAATGGCACATAGCAACAGTTATCACACTCCACACAGGTGGTGCCACAATGAACCAGAGGGACTATTGCCCTATACGCCTGATTGGACTGTTCTGCAAGGCTATGGGGCACATCATCATGGAAGTCATTCACTGAGACATTGGTGGGCTCCAGACCTTTGATGTCACCCAGGCTGGACTTGTTAGGGTCAGACCATGGCTTCTACACCTGGTGGACTCCTTTGATACAATTACCAGGGTAGTTGTTGACGGTAAGGGGGTCCACACAGCCTACATTGTCCTCTCATTGGCTTTCAGCACCGTTCTCCATTCTGGTATTGACAACATACACATCCACCTGCACATCGACCCCTACGTCTCAGGATGTTATGCAAAGTGACTCACGGTTAGGATCCACACAATCAGGGTAGCATACCATAGTGCCCACTGCATTTCAGTTACACTTGGCGTACCACAGTCCTCAGTCATAGGGCCCCTCATGTTCGGTATATGCTTTCCTAAGGTACAGGCTAGCACAGAGGGACTTTCCCCTGACTAGGTTTCCACACAACTGCATACAAGGCGCCATGATTGATCCACCAGCTGATACAGACTCCCTCCATAAGGGTGTCACTGTAACGGATACCTGATGTTGATAACATGGCCTCAAGCTGCATGACAAAAGGTGCATGAACATCCTCTTTGGATTACACCAATCACCCACTGACTATCACATAGGTGGTAGTCCCCTACATACATGTGACATTATACGGGATCGCAGTACACATGTATGTAGCACCCACTCCTTTGATAACCATATTGCCAATGTGGCGTGGATATCCTTCTACATGGCCACCCTTATCTGTACTGGGTTTATAGCTGGAACAAAGGACACATTGTACCTCTGAACTCCTGATGTATACACACATTCAAGGGTACAACACCCTGTTTAGGGTGTACTTTACAGAACAGCAACGGCTTTACATACTACAACATTAACACACCATGAGGATTATTGAGCTCCGAAGGTTGACGTATGCGGCAGAACTATGGACACCACGACTGTACACATTTGGATACTGCATACTCAGGGGTGACCTCTGCTGAACATACAAGGCCCATGTCCACAACAATATTCATGGACATACTCCACATAAGCGACATAAGCAAAAGCCACTGAGAGCAACATGCTCATGGATATTTTCACAAACGCAACGATGAGTGGGATGTGCTTGAGGGTTACATTCCCAAACCAGGCACTCACCATGCTTTGGAACATGATTCCTATGTACATCATGCAGGGACACTCAGTAGCACTGTTCATGTGATACCTCACTTGGTGGATTGGAGACACACATGTACGCCAGGGATCACTGCAGTGGCTGTACTGTGCAGAGGTGCAGGTAACACATTGCTCTGCTGTTCACAGACAGGACACTAACCAAGAGAGGTGTCGCCGGTGTAAACACTGTAGTTGGGCTTACACATAAACTTGCCAGACAGCATAGTACCCCACTATGAACCTGTGAAGCTATTACATGTCCTTTGTGCATGGTTAATTGAGTAGCTCTTCCATTTCGATTAGCTATCATGCTGTTACAGTGTCCCATGTCTACAAGCCATATGTATCCTGTTATTGTGTATTGTACATGCCAATAGATGATACCTTTTGTTTGCATGATATAACTGTTATGCTGTGTAGAATATCTGACATATCTACCTACAATACTGTACATTACAGATATTTTACATATTATCCCATAATGCAAAGCATACTTGCACAGCAGGGCCACCTTAGGCATGTCATTGTCATTATATGCCCATACACATGCCTACTGTGACAGTATATCAACATATACTATCCCCTGCTATGGCATGTACTTGTTGGACATACCCTACCACTGATGGTGGGTGGTGTGGAATTGTTCTGTTTAAAGCCCTCATGTAGCATCCCTTGTGGTGTCTGTGATGTTTACCTTGTGGCCCACAGCAGGACACACAATTTCTACAAGCGTTACTATGCTCAGCAAGACATCACTACATAATACCTTTTCCCACTTTATGCATTGCGGGCACTTTTAATTAATAGAAAACAGGCTATACATACACTAACATATTGAATGTTCTACATACCTTGTTAGTGTTCCGAACTTTGGTAAATATCTCTCTTACACCTTTACTGCTTAAACAGTTCTATGGCATGAGCATACGGTTTGAATGTCTGGCAAGTCATCTTTATATACGTCGATACCTGTAACATGTGGTTTCCTGCCGCCAAGTGGTGTTCCTGAGTAAATTATTACATGCACATCAGCTGTGCAGCTTCTCCATCCACCAATTACGTGGCAACAGTGGGGTATAATTGAATTCTCCACTTGGGCATTGCCCTTTTGCCCTACCTTTGGGGAGACAGCCTGGATGTGTTTTGTTGTGTGGAATTGCAATTGCTATTTGTAGAGACATGGATATTTTGGATTCATGTCCCCCGTGGATTGTGTGTGATGGCTAGAGTATGTGGTTCTACATGTGAGTGTACCTGTCATCTCAACCGTCTGATAAGGGACTATTGCAAACAAAACCTGTAACATCGCCATCTGTTCCATTATACAATGGCTACGATTTCACATGGTGCCTTTAAAAATGTGTCTCTCACAAGGTATGTTAACGCTTCTGCAGATGTAATTGAGTGAGTGGATGTTTGTGATGTTATTACAGTCTGTATTGCTATTGTTTCATGTGTGGGTGATGTAGGAGGGTATACATAGCATATACAGGATTGTGGGGCTTGCATTTCTACATATTCCATATATGTGTGTGGGCTTCTTCCCTAATTAAAGACATATCAGTTAGTAGACTGAAACTATGGTTGTTACATTGGGCCGTTGTTAATTGGTTTCTATATAGTATGCAGGTGAGGTTGATACTTCCATACCACCGGAAATACAGTGATATGTAAAGGAATGTTACTAAATGACAGCTGTCCCGTGTATTTCTGTCATAGATATTTGTACTCATTGCAGTTGTGTTGGTAACTGAACCTCTTTGGCATGGGTTGCCACCTTTTCAAATGTCCATAGTGGGACATTTGCAGAACACACATCAGTGTTTACAGGCTGACACATACCCATGGTCAGTACATAGGATAGCACATACTTTTATCCTGAATACATACTTATTCTTGTAGCACTTTAGCTACTTATCATGTTTCATGTAACATTTACGTTTCTTAGATACAGGCATAACTATTTAATGCAACTATTACATAATGTATGGGACATAATTATGTTCTACAATCTCGGACATTTGTGCTTTTTAATATTTTTTGTCAGGACACAACTGCCCAGGGAGGGTCTGTCCCTCCTAAAGTGGAACAGGTGGTAACCGTATGCCTACGGCCAGCTATAACCGCACCTACCATAATGATCTACCTCCGAGTTAACACTAACAGACACATGATGCAAACACACACACACACACACACACACACACACACACACACACACACACACACAAACAAACATTACAGTCACATGGAAACGCAAACGGCACCCTCAACACACACATACACAGACTACAGCAATCACAAACACAATTGAACACAGTACCTACATGGACCACAACACCGGCAGTGGTAACTAAATGTCCCTTAATATCATAATAATATTACACATGGTTCTAGTGTTCAAGTACTGTGTTCTTTCAGTCTTTCAGCCTCATGATTACGCGTGTTGCTATGTGACACATTCCATAGTTGACAGTATCCTATTTATTTGTACCTCCATGGTTATGTAAATGTCATTGACCTATCTTTATATTTGTAGATATAGGTGAATCCGTATATATCAACATATATCTCTCTATCACCCTTTCTATCTGTATTATATATATGTATATATATATATATATATATATATATATATATATATATATATATATATATATATATATATATATGTATACTGTTTCCTGGACTCCGCACGTTTGTGTTTGAACCTGTCACATTACACACCTGCTGAAGGTGCATCTTGGGTAGCTTAGTGTTAGGTGATTGTTTACATGATTGCATGTTCTACTCTTGGCAGTGGTCATTTTACCCTTCAGAGCAGGCACTATTAGTACAGAGGTGAATAATGCTGGTTTCACCTGTTCTGGACATCATTGACCGTGATCTGCGTGATATTCAGAGAAGCTTAGCCCTGTTTCGCTCATATCCGTATAGTCATATTTAAACGACGCTTACCAGCACTGGGCAATGCATATACCCACTAACATGTGCTAAATATGATCTGATGACCTGCATCCAACATGCATTATTCGTGCCTTCTGGATTACGTTACATCCCTTGCAGGAAGTGGGACCGGGAACATGCACGACAGTCACTGCATTTACCACTTGGGCATCTGGAATTTGTACACGTGTTATGCCATTTTGTATGTAGACTATACTACGGCTGTTACTCCATACTGCGATCAAATGGGTAACTCAGTTAGTTTACATATGGATGAGTCCTATTAATGGTATGTCCAAGTGATGTTTAATGGATGTGCTCCAGCATTGGGTATGTATATCACAGTGAGCCACACACTATAATGTGCTACGCCTTGACACAACCGTAGGTGAAGCATGCTGGGGTGACAGATACCTGTCATGGGTACACCCCATGCCTTGCCATGACATCCATGATTACATTATATGGAGCCCCTCATTAATGCACCAGGGAATCCATTCAGAGTGTGTGTGGAACAGTAATTACACACATAGATCCCGCAATTGGCTCTGCTACACTGAGCAACAGTTGGTTATTCGATGTGGTGGCGACAGCAGTCACTGTTTGCCTCGATTGATGAATGGCCTCTGACAATCGGGCGTGTACTTACCGATGTACCTAGGAACCTGTACACACAGTACCAACATATGCTGATAGGTGCGTGTACTGTTCAGGTGTTGACATTCTTTGTTCCTATAGCTGTTGTGTGTACAATGGTTGAGGGCTGCCTATGTAGGATTCACACAGTAGGCCACCTATACATTACAATTCACAGGTGGTCGTGTGTGTGTGCATCCATTTTACTGTGTGTGCAGGTGGAGAGGTGTGTCAGTCCATAGGGGCCTACACTGTCAGAGTATGTGCTATACATTCCCTCTTTGCCAAGGCATATTGGGCACGCCTCCATCTGCCTACTGGGGCTGGCACAGGGTGTTCGTGGTCTGAATCCCTCTGTGCCTGTGATGGCCTTGGCAATTGCGGTGGGCTGTGAGGTCCTTCACCATTTTGTCCCTGCTGCAGCTGGTTCCACAGGATCATATTATGTAGCATGGCACATACTATGAGGATGTGGGCACACGTGCCTGGAGAGTACTGCAAGGCTCCACCAGATATGTCCAAGCAACGGAACCATGATTTCAGCATCCCGAACACATGCTCTATGATGATTCTGGTTTGTGCGTGTGCCTCATTATGGCGTTCTTGCATGGGTGTGTGTGCATTTCTGATGGGAGTCATCATCCACGACTCCAGTGCATAGCCAGCATCCTCCACAAGGTGGCCATGTAGGATGTCCCCCCTGACAAATACCTGATACAGCTGTGAGGCATGCCAGATGTGGTAGTCATGGTAGCTTCCAGGGCTGCCAGCACACATATCCATGATAATGCCCTGGGCATTGCACACGACCTGGCAGTTGATGGAGTGGTATCCCTTGCGGGTTGTGTAGCGCCTACCATGCTCACTGGGTGGTGACTTGATATGTATGTGCGTGCAGTCTATCGCACCCAGTACCTCCGGGTAGTGTGCCACATGGTGGACAAGATGCATATTGCTGGCCAACTCCTCCTGAGTACGGGGGAAGTATATATGCTTATTTGGCATGTGGTAACGTGGCATCCAGGAACTGGTGTAGTATGCTGATGCCTGTGAGATCCCCATTATATCTCCAGTTGGCCTTTGAAAGGTACCTGTGGCTAGTATTTGCAAGCTTACACATACTTTCATGTCCACTGGGATGGGTTCCCCTCTGTTATTTCTGGATCTCAGGCATGGCCGGCACAGCTCAACTATTTGCTGTAAGATGTCTCTGTCCACCCTGTAACACTCTACTATCTCCAGATCATGTAGCCCCTGGTAGGTTACCCTTGGTCTGAACACTCTTCTCCTCCTCCGGGGCCTGCGGTGGTTGTCAGCATCATCCTCCACAACACCGTCAGTCTCTAACACATGGTGATGAATCACAGCTATGGCAGCTCCCAACATGTACATTGTAAAAGTTCCCCGTATGATTACACCTATGGTGCAGTGTCTGGGAATACACAGGTGTGTGTGGGGTGCTTTCACACCTTATACTATTGTGCTTTGAACACCGATGATGTCATAGGGTGTGTATGTATGATCGTAGCTACAGGGTATCTGATGTGTTTTACGACAGGAACTACTATTGTGGTGCCTTTGGTGTTGAATTACATTTGGCTGCCGTGGATTACATCTTGCCCTTCCCTTTACATTTCTTCACATTTCACCTCCCATTTTCTGGCATGCAGTCAGCAGCCTACTTTCAATTATACTTTCCTAGACCTGGCTTATCTTGCGTAATGTGTTCTATTGCCGGTCTACTGCAGGTTTGCTTTGCTCTGCTATGACAGTTCTCTTTTCTTTGCAATACGACACCTCCTCTATCCTGTTTTGCAGGTTTCTGCGAGCAGACTTGTCAGCTGCCATCAATTGCCCATTGTGGGTTAATAGGTGTTAATTGCTCAGTTGTACTCCAATTACCCTACTGTGGCATTTCCTTATTTTCTTCCCCTGACATTCCTGTTTGAGCTATGGTGCGTGGCGAATGCATCCGCTTACCGGGTTTCGGGCACGATTTCATCCCCATACACATGCACTTTCGGGCACCATATGTGCTCTCAGCTAAATGATGCTATACCTGCCTCCCCACCCCTGTCCTTTGGCTTTGCTTAGCAATGGCCAGGCTGGATTTGCATTGCTTCAATGTCCTTACAGCTACGGTGGCACACCCCATTGCTGATGTCATGTATACCTCTGAGACACTCCTCAGTGTTGTAGCGCTGAGCCATATGGTACATTCTTAGTCTGGCAGGACGTTTGCGATTAACTATTACCTGCCTCATTTGTATGGCATTGACTACTAATTCCTAGTTACCATGCTGAACACTGTCACAGACCCTTAGCATCTCTTGCAGCTTGGTTGTGGTGTACCATGCATACCATTGAGTATTATGGTGAAATCATGATTTGTATTACATTGCGGTTTTATGACATTTGTATATATTTTCCTTGTGTTCCCGTAAGCGCACACATGCCCTGCGGTTGTACTTTGCGTCACTGTGGACATGTTATTAAATGTTGTTTTTTAGGTGTTGTGCATCTTTTCTTATGCCATTGGCTGTATATTTAGTGATTGGCATATGTTAACTTTGTAATACATGAGTCTGGTCCACTTTCAAAGTTCCGATGTTCTGTTTGGAAAAATGTAAACCGTGTTTTTTGGTTTACATTTCTGTGGGCTTACGCTACACCTGTACCACTTCAGGAATCGCTATGTACCTTCATTTGCATGGTGCGGCACTGTGCATGGGGTGATTAGCATACCTAAGCCGTGGGCTGCGCAGATCTGGCGTATGCCGGTAGTGCACGTGGAATTAGATCGTACCTGAATCGCTCGGCAGGCATATTTGGCATTATACCGCCTATGCTACGCCTGTGCCTGGTGCAAGCTTCATGAATCCCAGGGTTTAAGTAAAGTAACTTCTTCAGACACACAGACAAACAGCAGTTACACAGTTTCTACAGCGTTTAAACCATGTAGCATGAAGTCATGTGACTAATAGGAGCAATGAATTAAAGATGCAAAGCACAATAATTCAAACACTATTAAAGTAAACCTTAAAACTTACATACTACCTCAAATAAAAAGCGTGTATGCAATCAGTATACAATATACAAGGACTATATTAATATAATTAGTAAAAAGTTAAAAATACATTAGCGTGTGAGATTTCTTAATTTAAGCAAACATGAAATATTACAATTCTCATTCAAGCCAGGCAAGCAGAAAGCATTAAGTGCTAACTGCCATTCTAGTCCTCATAACTCTAATAGTACTGAATATGGGCCACCTCTAATGTCAGGAAGTACCTGGTCAATAGCTTGGAACGTGAAACTATGTCCACCATTTAATGAAACATGTTTTGCTAAAGCATTTTCTGTTTTATTTTTGCTAATCGCATGAGTGTTTGTAAATTCCAGTCGTGTTTGAATTATTGTGCTTTGCACATTTAATTCATTGCTGCTTTGAGTCACATGACTTCATGCTACATGGTTTAAATGCTGTAGAAACTGTGTAACTGCTGTTTGTCTGTGTGTCTGAAGATGTTACTTTACTTAAAGTGATGAAAACGTGAGAAAAAATTTTATTAAATTGACTTTACGTTAAAATAAAGTGTTTTTTGGGATTAACATCTTTTTCTGATGGCTGCTGTTGGGCTCCTGTTCTGTTTTGGTTTGTTCGTTTCTTCCGCCCAGTTTATTTGTTTATTCTACAGTTTTTATGGCATCTGGATCAGCTAACAGCCCAGCCATCCCGAATTTGTTCGAACGAACACAACCTTTGCAAACTTTGCAACCAGTGGATTTAACTAACATTCTTAATTCACTGTCACAATGTATTGATTATCTAACCCAGAGACTTGACGCTGTAGACAAGTAACGCAGTGGAGAACTTAACACCATTACATCTCTTAACGGAAATAACCAGGGGAACTTAAACTCCCAGAATTATTCCAATAACACTGACCCTCAGTTTCGGTCTCCCGATGGCTCAATACCACCAGGTCAACAAGCGACTGTTCTAGCACAACAGGTGGGTGTATTTATTCACAACTTGGCACCACCAACTGTAGATAAAAGTGCTTCTAACGAATGTGTTAACACAAATGAGCTTACTGGAGTTCCATCTTTTACTGAATGGGTTAACAACACTACCAAGTTACGTTTTGGTTTTACTAACCCCCCAGGAACAACCGGCTCGTAATGTTAACCTACCTCAGACAAATTTATGTTCGCTTGCTGACAAATTGAAATCTTTTGATGTGAAACTTTTAAAATTGAAGAAGCTCCAACTTGAGGTGGTATATTGTAGACAATGTTTATCTTAAAGGATAGTACCTAAGGGCCTTAGGCGCTATCAATATCCAACTGGCTTAATCCCAGATTCTCCTTCCCACACAGAATTACTTTCTTTTTTTGACCAGCAAGGCTTTCAGCTTATGGAGTTAATGATAAAACACTACCCATTGCAGATTGAGAATTTAATGAAGGAAGTTGAAGACTTGGACAAAACTATTAAACTACATCCTGATTTTACTAGATATAGGTTTGACTACAACAGAGTCTTTATCAGTATTGAGCAATTGTTGGACAGCCTTAAAAACAACAAGATTAAAAAAATGAATTGTGACCGTATGGCATACACTAATGGCTCTGCTTATCCTAAACCACAAATTTCACAGGTTTGGCACAATTCCAACACAGTGCCGCCCCTGACAGAAGTCAATTCAACTAATAATAATTCTGTTAACAGTCTATTACCACTTGAATCCGAGGTTAATAACACTGATTTTGCTGACACAGTTAGGTGAAGTGAAAGAATTCGGGCTAACAATTCAAGTGAGGGGCAACCAATTAACAATCAACTTCCTTGAAATTTTCACCAGGACAAGAACAGCATGCCCGCTACTGGGGCATGTCACCTTCAGTATCAGAGGAACAAAAGGCGGAACAACCATCGGAAGAGATAGTTCCTAATGACTCTGTTGCAGTAAATAACCTTGTTGGTCTCACTAATTCTAAAGGGGACTTTAATATTTACAACTTTTCATCTGTTGTTATAGAAGCAAATTTGATAGAACTGCTAGCGAAGGGTAACACATGTGTTCTAAGTAATAACATTAATGTAGTAAAAACTTTGTTAGACTTAAAGTGTTACGTAAGGAAATTAAATCTTTCCTTTTTATTAGGCAATGTTCAACATCGTGCACATGTACTTAGGGCTGCTAGTACGTTCAACCCTTCTCTTCATCCCCTTTTAGCTCTTTATGAAAGCGTGCGTGAGTTAGACATTAGACACATACTTTTCATTAGAGCTAGTAATACATTTTATAAACAGAGCAACATCACTACGGAACAGTTAAGAGCACTAAAACTACTTAGATCAGCTCATGTCTGTTTAGTTAAACCAGATAAAGGTGGTAGACTTATTATCTTTGACATCACTGATTATAATAAAAAAATGGAGTTAGCCTTCAATTGTACGGCCTATGCTAAGGCATCTCTTAACAAACTAAATATTGCACAATCAAGGATTAGAGTGTACTTCAGAGATCTGTTTATAGAAGCCAAAATTGACCTGGATACATTTAATTACATTAATATTCTCTACCCAAAAACACCTGTCATGTTCGGAATACCAAAGATTCATAAGAACCAACATGACCCTCCTATGTGTCCACTTATTGATGGTCGAGGTTCCTTGACATATCCATGTGCAAAACTCATTGACTCAATATTACAAAAATATCTTAAACTTGAGTCACGAGTATGCAAAGATTCATGGACTTTGTTGAAAAGTTTGAACATTTTAGAAGTTAACCAAGAAGACAACTTTCTTACCATCGATGTAGTCGGCTTATACACTTCTATTCCACACTCAGAAGCAGTTGAGTGGGTAGAAGTTTATATGAAAAATATAAAAGCTCCACAAAGGGATATTGACCTGGCAACTGAGTTAATTGATATTATACTTTCCAACAACTTTTTCATTTTTAATGACAAGATCTATTTACAAAAACATGGAGTTGCTATGGGCTCCCCTTGCGTATCGAGCATGGCGAACATGTTTATAGCTCAATGGGAAGAATATTTTGTATTCAATAACTCTGAAATTTACACTTCCTTCACTTTTTATACCAGATTTTTAGACATCTTTGTGATTTTTAAGGGAAATGAAGCACAAGCTAAATAAATGATAGATTACTTTAACTCTACTACACCATTTTTTAAATTTACTTACACTTTTCACACTACTAGTATTGACTATTTGGACGTGAATATAAAAAAGATATAGTAAATAGAAGATATGTTTCCAAAATTTATAGAAAACCTACATATTGCAACTCCTATTTACATTTTTCTAGTGCACAACCTTACAGGCAAAAACGTTCAATAGTGAAAGGTCAACTCATTAGAGCCGCAAGGATGTGTACTAATGAAGATGACTTTAATTCTGAATGTCAACTCTTAAGAGACATGTTTTGCAATAGAGGCTTCCCGGTTAGTTTAATAAATGACTTAACTGAAGAAATCGTAAACAAACGGAGTAGAGGTATAGTTCAACCACTCTTGACCTCACCTTCCATTGTCATTGATGTTAACCTGGTAGAGTCATCTCCTAGCCAGGTTGCCATTCGAACTACACAGTCACCAAACAGTGACTTGGTTACCTTTATAAAACCTTCAATGACTCAGCAAACTAGGGAGACCTCTTTATGCAATACTTTTATAACCACCTTTAGTAAAGACAATGACCAACTTAGATTAATTCTCCACAAAAATTGGAGTTTCCTTTATAAGGACTCTTCCCTAGTTGACAGAACTGGCCAGTCACCTAGTATTGTTTATAGAAGAGGTACTAATTTAAAAAGTTTTTTTTAAATTAAAAGCACTAAACCTACTTCTAGACTTACTGGAACATTTATGTGTGGAGCATGTAGGATGTGTAAATACATAAAAACCGGTAATTCCTTTAGAGTATTGAATACATGTAAATGTTACATCAACCATAAGTTGAATTGTGAGTCCAAGAGTGTTGTTTACTTAGCTTCCTGTACCTTATGTCTGGCTTTCTATATAGGGAAAATGGACAGGAAGCTTTGCGAGAGAATTTACGAACACTCTTATTCGATTAGCAAAAATAAAACAGAAAATGCTTTAGCAAAACATGTTTCATTAAATGGTGGACATAGTTTCACGTTCCAAGCTATTGACCAGGTACTTCCTGACATTAGAGGTGGCCCATATTCAGTACTATTAGAGGTACGAGAACTAGAATGGCAGTTAGAATGGCAGTTAGCACTTAATGCTTTCTGCTTGCCTGGCTTGAATGTGAATTGTAATATTTCATGTCTGCTTAAATTAGGAAATCTTACACGATAGTGTATTTTTAACTTTTTACTAATGATATTAATATAGTTCTTGTATATTGAATACTGATTCCATACACACTTTTTATTTGAGTTAGTATGTAAGTTTTAAGACTTACTTTAATAGTGATTGAATTATTGTGCTTTGCACCTTTAATTCATTGCTGCTATTAGTCACATGACTTCATGCTACATAGCTTAAATGCTGTAGAAACTGTGTAACTGCTGCTTGTCTGTGTGTCTGAAGAAGTTACTTTACTTAAAGTGACGAAAACATGAGAAGAAGTTTTATTAAATTGACTTTACGTTAAAAGAAAGTGTTTTTTGGGATTAACATCTTTTTCTGCTGGCTACTGTTGGGCTCCTGTTCTGTTTTGGATTGTTTGTTTCTTCCACCCAGTTTATTTGTTTCTCCATAACTATACAAAGCTATGCTATTAGGTTTTGTGTTATCATTTTTTTGGTGATACAGTATATTGGCTTTTTTGTTTTAGTCACTAGAAAAGGGATTATGCTATTAACATGAAACTGGACAGCAAACATGCTATTTTTATTAGCATAGATATTAATGTTAAACTTTAGGTATGTGTTGTACAGAAATGGCAATGTGAATTGCACAAGTAATCAGAGCCAAGTCTAAAGCATCCGATTGCATGATAGGAAACTATTATTTCCTAATATAAAATGGCTTTGTCAGTGATCCATGCTGTGTTTTGAGTTATACTCATTTCTTCATAATTATACAAAAATGCATGATTTTTGGTTCTGTTTATTACTCCTTGTCTATATTGTTCAGTGATATTTACATTTTGACATTGGAAGGCAGGTTATATAATTCCTAATACTTAGTATTTATATTACCATAAAATAATAAAAGTGGTCAACTGCTGATAGACTGACAGAGTGACTGTGATGAGTAGTGTGATTGCAGGAGAACAGCCTTGCAGTCTCTGAGCACTAGATGACTAGTGAACCACCAGCATGGTTTTGAGTATGAAGCTAAAAGGAGGGAGGAAAACATAAGGGGAAGAGGAAAGAATATTTATTTTTCTTTATTGGAACATGGGTGATGTCACCTAGTAATAGAAGGGAGATTCGTAGGGAAAATCAGTACAGAAAAAGGAAAACTTATGTTCTTATATGTGGTAAAGCAGTAAAAAATCAAAAATACTCAAAGTGGGAGGGATAATTGGAGGGCAGTAGATTTTAAATCAGTGAAAGTTAACAAAACAATGTGCTTTTATAATGTTTAGAAAGAGGCTTAATGCAGTAGTGAAATTTGTGAAGGATGATAATATGGTCAGTTCAGTGAGTCTAGATTTTGTGACAGATGACAGGAACTGGAAGTCGATTTGCATTTGAGAGCCTATCTTTGAGGATCCCCAGTTTTTCAGGTTTTCTATGAGCAATGACAATAGAATTCTCTTCATATGAAAAATGAGGTAATTGCAAAAGGCTTTCAATGCAATGACAGACTCGATCTTAGGGTGCAAATGTTATATTGCAGAGATAATCAGCAAGGCCAAGGATATGTTTTTAGATTGGGAAAAATGAAAGCTGGATGTATGTGTGGAAAAAAAGGCACCCACTGGGTAAAGAATTTGCATTCCATAGGAATAAAGTGCATAAAAGAAGTAGGCCAAATAAACTCTTAATAAGAAGATCATTTTAAATAAATGTTGTTAAAGTAATGGTGGGGAGACAGATTCAAATGATTATGCATGCATCACGTTGAGAATTAAAAGGGAAATACTTAAAGAACAAGAAAGAAAGTGGAAATGGAAACTTTGGTTATGACGAGAGGTGAAAGGACATGTTAGAAGAAATTTTGTGAAAAAAATCAGGAATTATGTCACCAATGTGCCTTTATGGGTACCTTAATAAGTTGAGGGAAAGTATTACAGAGGAGAACAGAGCAGTGGCAATTAGAGATACAAAGGCTGACCACTTGCATTTTTAGCTTGATACTTCCAAAGCACAGAAATGCAGGATAAGGGGACATCATTTTTGAAGGAAGAAGTGTCGAAACCTGGAAGATAATTGCTATGGAAGTTAAAGTAAAAGAGGTATAATTAGTAAAATTATATAGCTGAGGGGAGAAGATGGTGAGTGGGTTTTACTTAGAGTGGTAAGTAGAAGGGTACAGAAAGGGCTTTATAGAGATATTTATAAGAAGAAGTAGGATAGATGGGGGAAGTTGATGAAAACAAAAACAGAAAACCATGAGAGGGAGGCTTACGAAATTGCAAGGTGATGAAAAAAGTTACAATTGGTTGTGGGGAAACTAGGTACGGGGAGTTACTGTTCAACATCTTAGTGAAATTTTGAATGATGCTGGCATGACTAATTTCCACCAGAACCATTTACTGAGTGCAAAGTAGAACTGATTTCCAAAGCAGGGCATGATGTGTCACAGCCAATGAACTATTATCTGATTTCTCTAATTAATGTTAATGCAACATTTCAAACACTGTGGTTACTGCAGTGACTAGAAGAGCTTATTATAGGGCTTCTAAAGTAAGGATAGTGAGGGTCTGTGAAAATCTGAACTGCTAAAAATAGCTGGTGATTAATTGGGAAATTTTTGGAGGTAGGTCAGAGGGAGGGGTACACTTTGTGGGCACAATCCCACAGATTCATGAAGCTCAGTGCAAGGCCGGTGTAAGGCCTGCGCTGGCCGTGCAGCATATAAATGGTGTAGTAGCGCCATATGCATATTAATGAAGGTGCATAGGACTCATGCGCGAGTGCATGGGGCATTACTAAGGCGTGTCAATGTCAGCTGGTGATGAGCAACCTAAACTGCTGAATATTATACCCTGCCTGCAATAGTAATCGCACCTATAAGTGTCCGTGGATAATGAAATGTATGCAAAGCATGCAAGACAGTTCCCGGCCACACAAAATGGAGAACAAAACAGAAATGCACGCAACATAATATGAGTTTCCGTCCATGGAACAAATGACATTTAAAATCGTGTGTCTGTAATGTACTGCACTGTCAGAAGTTATACCCAGTGGAAGTGAAGCGCATCATGTCAGCATGCCGCCAATACACACGTCTAGCCCCATGGTTATGGTCATCAGCAGTCCCACAGTGGTAGTGATAGTACACAGCAGGGCAGTTGTGGCTATATAACAACCGTAAAGAAACCTGACAGTCCATATTGTATACCAAACACACACAAACATATGTATATTAAAACGTGCTATATACATGAACAGGAACGTAACCGTCACATACACATAGGATGCTATATGTGGAACCAGGATATCCAAAAGTAGAACCCGTGCATGCAAATGCAATATGCAACAACCCCTGTATAGCACATAACCCGCACCCATGTCCAAATGTCCACCAAATCCAGCTACCAGCCTTGCGCATCCGTACACCTACACATAGCGGGTATTCCCCATATGTAGTAGGAAGTATCGTCCTAGGCAGTGTCGGGATTGCAAATATGTATCCCACGTATGTAAACATCCCATCACAGGTACGTAAATCCAAATGCCCACACGTTAATGTTACGGCAAAATGTGTGTACATCCCGCATGGAATAAGTAACCTGTTGAAACCTCAGAGTTGTTTACATACCACGGTGTCCATTACTGTGCACATCTGGACAAAACATGTATGTGTAGTCACGGTACTGTTCAGTATCTACACAGACATGCAATTCATACTACGCAGGATGGAACAGCTGTCCACCATGCAGGTCACCCCACTAGGGTTGCCACCTGTTCAGATGGCCAAGGTGGGACATCCCTTGTAGAAATGTGAGAATTTGCAGGATAAAACATACCCCCGGCCTGTACAAAGTACAGAATTACACGTGTATGCCAAGATAAAAGCTAATGCCATAGCATTTGAATAGCTTATGCTATCCCAAATAATAGTTATGTGTACCAGATACAAAATACCTGTATCATGCAACTAGTACAGAAATGAAGAAATATATTATTGTCTTAAAATCACAGGACATTTGCCATGTCTTAGGTGTCGTTGCAGGACACAACTGTCCAAAGTGGGACCTCCCCTCGCAAAGAGGAACAAGTGGTAACTCTACTCCCCACTGAATTATCGACAGTATATATTCAACTCAATCACATACCGACACCACCTCTCAACCTATTACAGCAACAAAACCTGGACAAAGCCTAAAAGGATGGGTGGACAAATAGGGACAGATGTAATTACTGCTCTCACAAGCTTCGAAAGTTCAAGGAATAATAGTATGTACATAAGCAGGAAATGTTGTGAAGGATGTGGGGTAGTCCCCAGTATTACAGAGGTCCGTACATATATACTGTAACAAGCCGTCACATATGTTGACTGTACTACTGCATACCCGTAGTTAATTCATAGTTAAGTCATGTGCAAAATAATAACCCTCGCAAGAATTAATACAGGAAATAGTCAAATGTGAATGGGAACACCACTCACCATGGATTATGTATCGTAACCGCCCCCACCCATATTATGTATTGCCAACATCATAAGCTGCTGACAGGTGCCCAAACACCTGTGTCTGTAAACACAGATTAAATGTTTAAAATGGACAAACCCTGTCCATGTGCTTTGTCTGACATTTGAACACAGTCAAGGCAGTTCCGTTCACCAGGCGGACAAGCCTAAACCCAGATCACCACATGAACACCCTGACAATTAAAGACCTGTATGTGTCAGGACTATAAGCCTTTGGGTTCTGAATATCCCTGCAGTGATGAAATATGCAGCATGGGTCCAGAGCAGTAGGAAATAGGGAATGTGTAACATGTAGTACCGCATTTTTCCCAGCAGGAGAATGGATGCCTGTGACGTAAGTGAAGCGGTGAGGCATATGTTAATGAAGCTATGTACTATGGGTATACATATAAATGAGTCAGAACACCAAACGTATAGTGGTTACAGCATCTGGCCAACGTGAATGCAGTCCTGGTTGAACAACGACTACAGCACATATAATGTGAAAGTGTAATGAATGCGTCTGTGCTGTACAGACAGTTAAATATGTAAAGGTGAACGTGTGTTTCGCAAACATCCGTTAACCGTATTACAGATAATTACTGGTACTGTCACAAGTAATAAAGCCCACATAAGCACAAAGACTTAGTAAACATATGTAACCCACAATAAGGATATGCATGCGCGCCTGCGCGTAACCCACAATAAGGAAATACAAGTGCGCCTGTGCGTGTGTGATCCGCTCACAGCATAGTAAATGAATGCTGTTTCCCCCATGTTAGTTATACATGGCTCAAACCTGTTAACCTCGTAAAGTATGAAACCGGACAAAGCCATGCAAACTACCGGTACAAATAGGGACAAACACCAGATATGTGCCAGAACAAACATAGAAAGTGGATAGAATAACGGGTGTGTCAGTAGCATGGATTCTCTGAAGGGTATGCAGTTGTAACCTGAACTGCTTGCCAGAAATCCCCACTGTAAGTCTCAAATGAAATGCCACAACATTGCCAGAAAGACACAGGTTTAAAACACAGCGGAGATAAAGGGGCAAGCAGCTGTACACTCTGCGACAATCTGTATAGTGGAAAGGTATGGTATGGATATAGATATATGTGTATACACATAATCCACAGACGTAAACCAAAGCAAGTTATGAAATGAGGATTGTACATGTATATATGTATACACAACAGACTTATGTCCCGTAGATATGACATATGTACATAAATAGGCAACGTTATATCTAATATGGGTAGACAAACAGACATGCAGGAAAGGTGAATAAACCACAGCATTCCAAACCATTGGCCAGAAAGTGACAGTCCAGCAAGTTCTACACTTTAAACATGCAGATAGGTGTCCATTGCAGGACTCCAAAATTTGAATCTTACGTAGTGTCAACCGACAGTGACCGCAGCAAATATGAAATAACTGTACATGCAACAGTATCAGGTGCAAGGGTGACGACACATGTGTCGATAGAATGTATGACGTACGAACTGATATCCGGTGAGTGGGGAGTGCATATAAGTGTCTCCACACTTCAGTACCGCACACATTAAACATGTGTAATGGGTACTGTAGAGGGTTGTCAGGTATGGGAATCATGGGTATGCAGAAATGGGCCTAGGTGTTGTTTGGCAGGGATTTCGTAGGCCCGCCCCATGGGAGTGATGTGGGTATAGCACACACCTATATTCTCAATAATGGGGCAAACCATCCACTGGATATTGCGGAAACCATTTTGGCAATATGTAGGGCCCTATATCAGTGTCATGTAGGCGATTATCATGGATGGACATGTGTACGACCAAGATGGTACCCATAACTGCCATAACTTTTTGCTCAACTGCTCAACTGTTGTCTTCAAACTGTCAGAATAACACAGCTGCACTAAGGCATAGTACATGAAATGCAAATAGGGACTATATTAGATATACCCCAGACAAAGTCAGAACATCATGAGAATACTGGCGTACCCATGAATACGGATGTTATGAGTGTTACTAATCATGTAATGGAAATGTCAGTCACTATTATCTACCGCACAGTCCATAATGCCTTGCCAGCAATTTACCAGAAAGGCATATCACTATGACAAATGTAACAAGGTCAAACGTCAGGGCGTTTACCCATAATGTGTACAGGTTAGGGGTATGAAGGTAACCTGCCCAAAATACATGTACAGAACTAGTGATACTAGGTGGACAGGTGAGAAGAAAGACATCAGGACAAATGAGAAAACATGTACAAGACACACGCATGTACTCCGACAAATGTGAATGACAACGCATGCCCTGTGAATGTCAATGTGGAAGGTTAATAGACACAAAAGTAATGTGTCCCTCAGGGTGTCATGCAGTGTCACCGTAACAATGTCCAGTCCCCCAGACATGTGCGTGAGCTCTGCCACTAATGGAAAGTGCAAATACCGGTGCACACATACGGTACATGATAGACCAATTAGTGTGGATAAGCAGCTGTTGGCCTGTGTGAGGAATACAACTGTCTGGGTGGGTGTGTCCTGCAATATAAATCTAATGGCATGTGGCCTGTGATGCCGCCATACAGTGTGTGTGTATTGGTGTCAGAAAGGTGATATTTTGTTACAGACACATACTCCACAACTGTACAGATTTACGCAGAATGTGCAGAGTTCTGCCTCATATGTTTGATGTGTTCCACGTAAAACAGTAACATTCTGGCACTTTCATGATAACTGAAGACATGAAATAATGACAAACATGTGAGTGAGACACCAAATCCGACAGAAAAGCCATACTAATGCAAAACCTATTATTGTGTCAACTATCTACGTTTGTAAGAGCAACATGTCAATACTGCCCCTATGTGTCCCAATATCAGATAAGGCCTTGTCCAGCAACTTGCTCTAGGAGGTGGAGTGGTATGAACAGAAACAGATCCATGTGTGAGGAAACAGCAATATTGACTGCAGGATAACGCAGAAGGTATGAAATGCGCTGCAGTAGGACGTGCAGTACTGTCCGCAGGTATGTGCTGACATGTCAAATGACACAGCAGTCTACATGAACAACCTATTGGGCTGTCACCTTTACAAATGATGATAGTGGGACATACCCAGAGCCATGCACACAGCACAAATAGACATACACACATCAAAACTAGGCCATGATACTCCGGCGTGTACGAGTACAGTGAGACTACAGCAAGGATAGATGTCTGCCAAGATATACAGCAAATGCCTGTAAGGGCGTGTAACACAGCCCGTAACATGGACGTTGCATGGACAATGTTGGGAGTTGCAACATACCCCATTGGTATGTTAAAGCTATGCAAATATGCGATACATGAAACAGTCAGCTGTCCATGCAAGAGCAGAGTTATGGGCAGAAAATAGATTTTATATATATATATATATATATATATATATATATATATATATAGAGAGAGAGAGAGAGAGATACAGACATACACACACACACACACACACACACACACATGTGGCAGGGCTGGTAATCGAACCTACACATGACTACCCTATCACACTACAGCATGACGCATTTACAGAACACGCTACCGAGATTACTAAACACAGCAGACACACAGGCATTCTACTAGGTGCGTGTCAACATCCGCAAAGACAAAGATGTCAGCAGGATACATCTGTGTTGCGAAGCATCTAAAAGCATAACCTGAGTCCCCCGGCGGACGGGAGCATGCACACACACACACACACATCTGGCAGGCCTGGGAAATGAACTTACACCTAACTACCCTATCACACTACAGCATGATGCATTTACAGAACGCGCTACCGAGACTACTGAACACAGCAGTCCTAGAGGCATACTTCTAGGTGGGTGACATCATCCGCAAAGGCAAAGATGCCGATAGGGAATGTATGTGTTGTGAGGCATCTAAAAGCATTACTGTGTCCCCAGGCAGCTGTAAACACACACACACACACACACACACACATGCACACACACACACTTGGAAGGGCCAGGAGTTGAACACACACCTACTTACTCTAACACACTACAGCATTACGCATTTACAGAACGCGCTACTGAGATTACTGAACACAGCACTCCCAGCGGCATACTTCTAGGTGGGTGACATCATCCGCAAAGGCAAAGACACCGATAGGGAATGTATGTGTTGTGAGGCATCTAAAAGCATTACTGTGTCCCCAGGCAGCTGGAAACACACACACACACTTGGAAGGGCCGGGAGTTGAACACACACCTACCTACTCTAACACACTACAGCATTACACATTTACAGAATGCGCTACAGAGATTACTGAACACAGCACTCCCAGAGGCATACTTCTAGGTGGGTGACATCATCCGCAAAGGCAAAGACGCCAATAGGGAATGTATATGTTGTGAGGCATCTAAAAGCTTTACTGTGTCCCCAGGCAGCTGGAAACACACACACACACACACACACACACACACACACACACTTGGAAGGGTCGGGAGTTGAACACACACCTACCTCCTCTAACACACTACAGCATTACGCATTTACAGAATGCGCTACCGAGATTACTGAACACAGCACTCCCAGCGGCATACTTCTAGGTGGGTGACATCATCCGCAAAGGCAAAGATGCTGATAGGGAATGTTTAGAGAGTGAGCGGTCTGAAAGCATATTACCGTCCCAAGGTAGACGTACACAAACACACCAGTGCTGTCAAAGGGCCAACTAAATATCTACGGAGCACAACAACACTGAATAGATACGGGATGCGCCACAGACAGTACACCCTTCGAGAGAGCAACAAGTGTGTTCAATGTAGGCATCCATCGTGACATTGAAATTGGACATCTGTTGCCTGGATGACCACCATGGCTATACAGGATGTCAATGGCCATGCCCACACGCTTAGTATCACACGTCTGTTTGGAATGTACTGTGTGTCCATCTACACAATGGTGTACTGGGCATGCTCACACACTTAGCTGTTGCAAAGGGCCAACTTGCATGCACACGGAGTCTAATCACGGAAGGATGCAGTGTGGAATGTACTGTGTGTCCATCTACACAACGGCGTACTGGACATGCTCACACACTTAGCAGTTGCAAAGGACCATCTTGCATGCACACAGAGTCTAATCACGGAGGGGTGCAGTGTGGAATGTACTGTGCGTCCATCTACACAATGGCGTACTGGGCATGCTCACACACTTAGCTGTTGCAAAGGGCCATCTTGCATGCACATGGAGTCTAATCACGGAGGGGCGCAGTGTGGAATGTACTGTGTGTCCATCTACACAACGGCATACTGGGCATGCTCACACACTTAGCTGTTGCAAAGGGTAATCTTGCATGCAGATGGAGTGTACACACAGAAGGGCACAGTAAGGTATAACTGCCCTCACGCACAGGGCGGTCACACATGCAGTGACCTGTACACACACAGCTGCCATCACAGCTGTCACAGGTGCAGGTCACACATGTACACACTGCAGTGTACACTGTAGCTGTCAAGTCAGCACCATGTCTTTGGTGCAGCACTACACAGCCTTATGGTCCAACAACACCATGTGACACATGACCACTGGGCTGTACAGCGGTGTACACCAGCTGTGCAGAGTACACATGTACCAACATCTACTGCATCTGCACAGTTATCTTTGCAAAGCACCATGACACTGACATGACTGACGTGTTTGTGTCACATGTCACACCCATTATGCATTGGATATCATCACCATATATGTGTGTCACCTCATTATAGTGTTCATACTCCATGTAAATGCTGTCTTGCTGTGGGCATGTCTATTTGTCTGCACTTGTGTTCTTATCTATCTGCACATGCCTCGATGTGTCCACAGTACTACTGTTGACCTGGATGCTGTGTATATGTCATATATCAACACAGACACAGCCGAAATGGACTTGAGCAGTGACAATGCACACATACGCATGGACACTTGTACATGCATGTGTTTTGCCGTATACATCTACACAGCACTGTATAACTGTTCAACATCCTGACACGGATCGCCTGTATTACACATGTGATAGACATGGGACAATGGATAGTCAGACGAAATTCGCAGGGATGGTCATCAACCATAGCATGTGCGGGCACGGTTTCCACACTGTTACAGACTGCCATTGTGCCACTGCAAGCTGCATCAGTGCCACATTACTGATCCAGTCAGTTGATAGTACATCTACCATGCGGCCATCACACCATGTATGACTGGGATGACATCTGCAGCTTTGATGGACAGGGTTGCATGGTATGGTGGGAGTATGTCACATATATGGCACAGGGATCTGTCCAGCCTGTGGCGATCCTAGTATTAGGACGGTGGCTGTCCATGACATATGTCATATAGATCAGGATATGGACATGTAGCATGTCCATCATTATGGTGTAGCAAATGTCCTTCTGCAAGGTAGATGGCATGCTGCATAGTGGAGGTGTGGATTGTGAAGGCTGTTATCGCACATCCATGCATAGCCATTACCCTTCACAGGTGGTATGTGTTCCAATATTGGTCACCACAGTGCTGTATATGCCTGGCCACTGATCTCCGTGCTCATGGATGGCACCCTGACATGACATGGGTACCTCAGATGACTACCTAAGGGGCCTGGAGACGTCACCATGTCGGGGGTGCACTGCAGCCTAGGTAGCAGTTTATGGGTACAGGGATGTTCACCTAGCGGTGACACTGCTAGTATCATCCATCAGACTGTGCACATATGTCACACACCTCACACACACAGCCCATTCTGTATGTTGTTCACAACACTGACACAGCTAAACTGATAGGTCATGCCCATTCACAGCCTTACATACACAGATGCCTAACATTTGTATGTGTGGTATGGGCTACAATGAGGGTGGGGTACAACACATTAACCCTGTTCTCCTGTATCTGGCACAGATGTGCTGTGCACATGTAACTCTTGCACATTTTGTAGTTGTGGGTCTGTCAACAGGCCACTGGTGGAACACACCTGTGACATGCAAAGGTATCTGTAATCAAATATCTGTGCTATCTTGTACATCTGTACTGCTAACATCTACAGTGCTAATGGTTCCTAGACATGTACACCATACTCAGCAGGGTTATAGTGCGGTGCCACCCTAAATGACTGTCATCACTACTTGTGGGTTGATATTATCCAACACCCTATCTGTATTGTATGGTCATGCTAGGCACTTGTTCAGAAGATGTGAGCATGTCATGAGCTAATAATTACTATAGCGCCCATTCCACACCATTTCCCACAGGTACACTGGCTGTCCTACACTTCCCAGCTTGCTTAAGGTACGACAGCTGTTGTACACACGTAACGCACATATCCTGTGGGACATGGTTTTATATGCAGGCATGTCCAACTGTCACGTACCAGTGCTACTGCCTGTCTATATGAGGGATATGTCATACATGTGGCAATAGAGCAATTGTCTCATGTACACATTCAATGCTCACTTCCCAACATACGGCACTACAGCCTGTGGGGGATGCATGTCTACAGCCGTGCTGGGCCCATAGCTCTCAGGTGTACCTCATTATGGGGAACGTACCTCATTTGGGGTTCTAAAAGGTGCATGTTCCTCAAGGTTCCACATTGGAAGGGTCTGTCACACATTCATTGTTGTACATAGTTTACCTGCTAGCCATGGCTAGATAGATGAGAATCATAGTAATTCATTGGAATATCTGTTTTATACATAAGACTAGCCTATTTTAGCCATCATATGCCCTTCCTAGTTGACGCTGTTAGTAAGCCAGTTGTAAGTGTTTCACGTTTTGCCCATTTGTCATACTGTATGAGGGCTAATGTTCTTCATTTTGGGGACAGGAGGCTGACAGCTATGGCTGGGGGTAATGCTGTCACCAACCCTGACTGCACCTGACAGTCATTTGGGGATGTGTAACATTCGCAACACACCCCACCCATCACATAATCTCACATAATCTACACCACTGGCCAACATCACCAGCTTATAGCCCACAGACGCATGTGTGCCCACCACATACAGCCAATAGTGTGTTATAACATTCACAACACACCAGTCATAGCTGACTCTGTAGGGTGTCACACTGCAGTTCCACACAGCAGGCTACACAAGGCGTTAGTCGCTTACATCTTGCTGTCGGGTAACTGCTTCTGCAACATAACCTATGCACCCATGCCACACCTCACCAGGTACGATATGTCTGTCTATCGCCATGTTAGTGTGACTGCCCTGTGATGCCACTTCACAGACTACATGTGCAGGGACATGCAATAGCTCACCAGTCTTATAGCCCTGAGGGTGTGGGCATAGCCCTGGGGAGCATTTTGCATTCACCCAGACACGATACCACTGTACAATGACCGATGTCACTTCAACAGTTGCCTATGCTCCTATTGTCATTCCACAGGCATGTGGTATCTGTCCGCTATGACTGTCCTGGTCAAACACAATGCTGTGGCACAGATGACTTTCACCTGTCGGCCCTGGGAGTACAGCTCACATGCTAGGCTCTTGCTGCTGCTATACTGCCTGTCCTGCACAGTTTCCAATAACTGTCACCGGCAGGGCGGTAAATGGCATGCTCGGCATGAGGTCATGTGACACATTGCTTGCATCTTCCCCTGTGCCGCACGCAGGCAAGGCACATCTTATAATGCACCACTCCAACATCTCCGCAGTGACTGGGACCTGCCTATAGGCTCTGCAGAGCACACCTGCAATGACAGGTTATAAACGGACCATACCTTACAGGCACATACTTGAACCGGCACACCCACAGCTGAGGGGTTCCCATATCCCACTATGTTTTGCACACATCCTGGCAAGTTGCTTAGCACAATGCATCAGAGGTGCTCCACGTGCAACTAACTGTGTCCGGGACTGCTATACACATTGTAACAAGCGACAGAGTCAACATCATACCCCACTGGTAACATACCTTCTATGGTGGTATAGTGGACAGTGGGCCTCAGCTACTACTGATGTGTGACTGACACTACCCCACACTTCACTGGGATAGCCACTCATGTACCGACACATCCATGAGTCATACCCTCTGGATCAACACATACACACCACCTCCAAGACCTACATTACCCTTGGCATGAACACTACCACCATGTGACTGGTGTTACACACCTGGGGTTATCCCCTCATTGGTGGATTCTGAACATATGCTAATCTACCTTGTTAGCCACATCTCGGAAACACACCCATCACAGCATACACAGTACATGTGTACTACTACACCTACTACAGACGTCTGCTGACAGCGGTTGTTAACATCATGACACCCATGCAGATGGACAATGCACATACAAATGCTGACACATACCCCAGTGCACTTAATTAGCATGTACACAACTGCATGGATCATACTATTCCACACAGAGCCATGATGGTACACACCAGATAACAGACGCCACTCTGGTGGTCATGTTCCATGGACATATGATATACAACAACAGGTGTAGGCTGTTGCACAGTGGTGTACATTCCCATGTGTGGGGTGGCTCACTGGTCAGCCGTGGTGGGGCCACAGGGTCCCTCATCACATACTCCAAGACTAGCTACGTAAACATGACTGCCACACATTCTGGGGTGTACCACCAGGCATTATGGTGGTATGTCAGTATTCGATGGCAACACCCACATCTGCTGTCACATACAACAGTCACTCAGGAATATTGCAGACCCAGGTATTGTTGGCAACATGCTGGAGGATGGATTCAATGCTGACAGTACACCCTCTCACTCACTACAGGGCCGCAATCCATACATGAACATTGTGGTGTCCCTGTGGTCACACCTACACAGTACTGACCTACACTCTATGTGTCCTGGGACACTGGCCCCATGTCACCTTCCAACGTCCCAGGCTGTGATGTCCACCAACCTCTGAATTACTTGTCTCCCCACTAGGCCACCATATTCAGTAATAGCCTTGTTTCAGACATTGTAGACCCTGAATGGCACACAGCAGCATTTATCACACTACACACAGGTGGCACCACATTGCACGAGTGGGACTATAGTCCTACACACCTGACTGGACTGTTCTGCGTAGCTATGGGGCACATCGTCAAGGACGTCATTCTCAGAGACATTGTTGGTCTCCCATCCTCTGCTGCCACCTGGGTTGGGTTTGTTAAGGCCAGAGCATGGCCCCTACACATGGTGGACTCCTTTCATACAGTTACCAGGGCAGTTGCTGTTGGTACGGGAGTCCACACATCCTACATTGTCCTCTCATTGCCTTTCAGCACCATTCCCCATTCTGGTATTGACAACATACACATCCACCTGCGCATCGTACCATGTGTCTCAGGATGTTATGCTATGTGGCTCATGGACAGGACACACAGTGAGGCCAGCATACCATAGTACCTAATACATGTCAGGTACTTTGGCATACCACAGTCCTCAGTCATAGGGCCCCTCATGTTAAGTATATGCTTCCCTGTGGAACAGGCTGGCACAGGGGACTTTCCCTGCCTAGCTTTAGAACCCCTACATACCGAGTGCCATGATTGCTCCACCAGCTGATACTGACTCCAACCATACAGGTGTCGCTGTGACAGATACATAATATGATTATCATGGCATCAAGCTGCATGGCACAAGGTGCATGCACATCACCTTTGCATTACACCATTCACCCACTGACTATCACATGGATGGTAGTCCCCTACATACATATCACATTGTACATGTTTGCAGTACACACATATGTCGCACCCACTCCTGTGGTTACCGTATTGCCACTGTGGCATGGATATCCTCCTACGTGGCCACACCTATCTGTACTGGGTGTGTAACTGGTACATAGGCACCCATTGTACCTATGAACTCAAGACATCTACACACATTCAAGGGTACACCACCCCATTTAGGGTGTACCTTACACAACAGCTACAGCTTTACATGCCACAACATTAACACGCCATGAAGTTTACTGAGTTCCGACAGTTTAAATATGTGGCTGCACTATGGACACCACATCTGTACACATTTGCATACTACATACTCTGGGGTGACCTCTGCTGATCAGACAGGGCCCATGTCCACAACATTATTGATGGATATACTCCTCATACACAACATAAGCAGAGGCCACTGTGAGCAACATGCTCATGGATATGTGCACACATGCCACAATGAGTGGGATGTGCTTCTGGGTTACATTCCCAAACAGGACACTCACCATGCTGTGGAACATAAGTCCTCTGTACATCATGCAGGGACACTCAGTAGCACTGTTCATGTGTTACCTCCCTTGGTGGTTGGGAGACACATGTAGGCCTGGGATCACTGCAGTGGCTGTACTGTGCAGTGGTGCAGGTGACACCTGGCTCTGCTCTTCACAGGACACTACCCTGGAGAGGTGCCACTAGTGTGAACACTGTAGTTGTGCTTACACATGGACCCCACTATGCACCTGTGCAGCTATTACATGTCCTTTGTGCATGGTTACTTGGTAGCACTTCCATTTAGATTAGCTAGCATGCTATTACTATGTCCCATACCTACAGGCCATATGTATCCTGTTATTGTACATACCAATAGACGATACCTGTGGTATGCATGATATGCCTGTTATGCTGTGTAGAATATCTGTCATATCTACCTATAATACTATACATTACACATATTTCACATAGTATCCCATAACGCAAAGCATACTTTATGTCATTAATGTTATTTACCCATACACATGCATGCTGTGACAGTATATCAACATATACTATCCCCTGCTATGGCTTGTCCTTGTTGGACATACCCTACCACTGATGGTGGGTTGTATGGCATTGTTCTGTTTAATGGCCTCATGTAGCATCCCTTCTGGTGTCTGTGCTGTGCGCCTTGTGTCCCACTGCTGGACGCACAGATTCTACAAGCATTAGTATGCTCAGCAAGACATCACTACATCAATACCTTTCCCCACTTTATGCATTGCGGACACGTTTAATTAATGCAAACCAGGCTATACATACAGTAAAACTAATTAATACAGATCATGCTATACATAACCTTACATATCGGGCGTTCTACATACCTTGTTGTCGTTACGGTGTTTCGTTTCTATCTCTCTCACAGTGTTTCAACTGTTTTTCGGTATGAGCATACAGTTTGAATGTCTGGCAAGTCATCCTTATATACGTCGATACCTGAAACATATGGATTCTTCCCGCCAATTGGTGTTCCTGAGTGACTAATTACTTGCATATCAGCTGTGCAGCTACTCCATTCACCAATTGCGTGGCGACATTGGGGTATAATTGGATTCTCCACCTGGGCGTTGCCTATTTGCCCTACCTTCGGGGAGACGGTCTGTATTGTGTTTTGTTATGAGTAACTGCAACGGCTATGCATGGAGACAAGTATAGTTTGGATTCATGTCCCCCGTGGATTGTGTGTGACAGGTAGAGTATTTGGTTCAACATGTGAGTGTACCTGTCATCCCAATGTCTGTTAACGGAGTATTGCAATCAATACCTGTAACATGGCTGTTTGTTCCATTATACAACGCCTGCAATTTTGCATGTCGCCTTTAATTGTGTCTCTCACACGGTATGTTGAGGGTTCTGCAGATGTAATTGACTGACTGGATGTTTGTGCTGCTATTACAGTTTGTATTGCTTTAGTTTCTAGTGTGGGGGATGTCGGTGGTTGTACGTAACATATACGGTTTGTGGGCCTTGCATTTCTACATAATCCATATATATGTGTGTGGGCTCCGTCCCTGATTAGAGAGCTAACAGTTAGTAGACTTATGTTACGGGATTGTACATTGGGCCGTTGTTAATTGGTTTCTATATCATCTGCAGGTGAGCTTGCTACTTGTATACCTCCGTAATTGCAGCGATATATCAGGGGATATGTGTAGGTGACAGCTATCCCTTGTATTTCTGTCCCAGATATTTGCAGTCATTGTGGTTGTGTTGTTAAAAGAGCCTGTTTACCATGGGTTGCCACCTTATCATATGGTCATTGTTGGACACTTGCGGGACACAAAGCAGTGTTTACAGGCCAACACGTAGCCACGGTCAGTACACAGGTAGCACATACTTTTATCCTCACTACATACCTATTGTTGTGACTTTGGATACTTATCATATCGCATGTAACATTTAAGTTTCTTACATACAGGCATAACTATTAAATACGACTGTTACATTATATATGGGACATATTTATGTCCTACCATCTCAGACATTTTCCCTTTGTACTGTTTTATGTCAGGACACACCTGCCCAGGGTGGGGATGTCCCTCCTACTGTGGTACAGGTAGTAACCGTATGCCTACGGCTAGCTATACCCACACCTACCATACTGGTCTGCCTCTGACTTGGCACTAACATACACATGTTGCAGACACACACACACATTACAGTCACACAGAAATGCACACGGCACCCTCAACGCACACTTACACAGACTACGGCACTCACAGACACAGTTGAACACAGTACCTACGTGGACCGCGACACCGTCAGCGGTGACTAACCATCCCTTCATATCATCATACTATTACTCGCGGATGTACTGTTCCGGTACTGTGTTCTATCGGTCTTTCAGCCTCGTGGTTACGCATGTTGGTATGTTACACATTCCATGGTTGGCGGTATCCTATTTATTTGTGCCTCCAAGATGTTATGAATGTCATTGAACTATCTATCATATTTGCAGATATCGCTGAATCCATCTATATCACAATATATCCCTCTATTGCCCTTTCTATCTGTATTATATATATGCATATGTGTACATATATATATATATATATATATATATATATATATATATATATATCTCGATAGATATATCTATATATATATATATATATATATATATATATATATATATATATATCTATATATATATATATATATATGGCACCACCATATGCTGTAAGAGTCATGTACTGTTCAGGTGTTGACATTCCGTGTTGCACTGGCTGTTGTGTTTACAATGTTTGAGGGCTGCCTATGTAGGAGTCACACATTGGGCCACCCATACATTACAATTTACAGGTGGTCATGTCTGTGTGCCATCCATTTTACTGTGTGTGCAGGTGGAGAGGTGTCAGTCTGTAGGGGCCTACAAGGTCAGTGTATGTGCTGTACGTTCCCTCTTTGCCAAGGCATAGGCATATTGGGCATGCCTCCGTCTGCCTACTGGGGCTGGCACAGTGTGTTCATGGTCTGAATCCCTCTGTGCCTGTACTGGCCTTGGCAATTGCGGTGGGCTATGAGGGCCTTCACCATTTTGTCCCTGCTGCAGCTGCTTCCGCAGGATCATATTATGTAGCATGGCACATACTATGACGATGTGGGCACATCTGCCTGGAGAGTACTGCAAGGCTCCACCAGATGTATCCAAGCACCGGAACCATGATTTCAGCATCCTGAACACACGCTCTATGATAATTCTAGTTTGTGCGTGTGCCTCATTATGGCGTTCTTGCATGGGTGTGTGTGCATTTCTGATGGGAGTCATCATCCATGGCTCCAGTGCATAGCCAGCATCCCCCACGAGATGGCCATGTGGGATGTCCCCCCTGACAAATACTTGATACAGCTGTGAGGCATGCCAGATATGGGAGTCATGGTAGCTTCCAGGGCTGCCAGCACACACATCCATGATAATGCCCTGGGAATTGCACATGACCTGGCAGTTGATGGAGTGGAATCCCTTGTGGTTTATGTAGTGCATACCCTGCTCACCGGGTGGTGACTTGATTTGTATGTGCGTGCAGTCTATCGCACCCAGTACCTCCGGGTATTGTGCCACACGGTGGAAGTGACTCATATTGCTGGCCAACTCCTCCTGAGTTCTGGGGAAGTATATCTGCTCATTGGCATGTGGTAACATGGCATCCAGGAACTGGGGTAGTACCCTGGATGCTGATGCCTGTGAGATGCCCATTATATCTCCAGTTGGCCTTTGAAAGGTACCTGTGGCCAGTATTCGCAGGCTTACACATACCTTCATGCCCACTGGTATGGGTTCCCCTCTGTTGTTTCTGGTTCTCAGGCGTGGCCGGCACAGCTCGACTATTTGCTGTAAGATGTCCCTGTCCACCCTGTAACTCTCTACTATCTCCAGGTCATGTAGCCCCTGGTAGGTTACCCTTGGTCTGAACACTCTCCTTCTCCTCCGAGGCCTGCGGTGGTTGTCGGCATCATCCTCCACAACACCGTCAGTCTCTAACACATGCTGATGAATCACAGCTATGGCAGCTTCCAACATGTACATTTTAAAAGTTCCCCGTGTGTTTACACCTATGGTGCAGTGTTTGGGAATACACAGGTGTGTGTTGGGTGCTTACACACTTTATACTATTGTGCTGTGAACACCGATGATGTCATAGGATGTGTATGTACGTTCGTAGCTACAGGTTATGTTATGTGTTTTACTGCCGGAACTACTATTGTGATGCCTTTGGTGTTGAATTACATTTTCCTGCCGTGGATTACCTCTTGACCTTCCCTTTACATTTCTGCGCATTGCACCTACCATTTTCTGGTGTGCGTCCTGCAGCCTACTTTCATTTGTGCTTTCCTGGACCTGGCGTATCTTGCGTTATGTGTGCTACTGCCGGTCTGCTGCCGGTTTGCTTTGCTCTGCTGTGTCAGGTCTCCTATCTTTGCAATCCAATACCTCCCCTCCTTTCTTTGCATTCACATGCCTCCCCTATCCTGTTTTGCAGGTTTCTGCAAGGGGACTTGTCAGCTGCCGTCGATTGGCCTTCGTGGGTTGATTGGTGTTGATTGCTCATTAGTACTCCAATTATCGTACTTCCGCATTTCCTTTCTTTCCCCTGAACTTCCTGTTTCTGCTATTGTTTGCAGCATGTGCATCCGATTACTGGGTTTTGGGCACGTTTTCATCCTCGTACACATGCGCTTTTGGCCACCATGTGTGCTCTCAGCTAAACAATTCCTCCCCACCCCTATCCTGCAGCTTTGCTTAGCAATGGACAGGCCAGATTTGCAATGCTCCAATGTGCTTGGTGCTACAGTGGCACACCCTTCTGCTGATGTCATGTATCTCCTCTGAGCCACTCCTCAGTGTTATACCGCTGCACCGTATGGTATAACCTTCCTCCGGTGGGACATTTGCGATTCAGTATTATCTGCCTCATTTGCATGGCATTGACTACTAATTCATAGTTACCGCGCCGAACACTATCGCAAGCCCTTAGCAACCCTTGCACCTTGGTTGTGGTGTTCCATGCCTACCATTGTGTGTTATGCTGTAAACCTGATTTCTATTACGTTGCGATTTTATGACATTTTTATATTATTTCTTCATGTTACAGCTTCCGCACACATGCCCTGCAGTTCTGCTGTGTGTTACTGTGGTCATGACATTAAATGTTGTTATTTACATGTTGTGCATCTTTTCTTATGCCATTGGCTGTGTATTTCGCCATTGGCATATGTTCACATTGTGATACCTGGGTCTGGCCCTCTTCCATAGCTCCGATGTTATGTTTGGGAAAATGTAAACCGTGTTTTTTGGTTTACATTTCAGTGGGCTTACGCTAGGCCTGCACCACTTCATGAATCGCTATATGCCTTCATTTGCATGGTGCAACACTGCACATGGGGTGATTTGCATACCTACGCCAGGGGCTGCGCAGATCTGGCGTACACCGGTAGTGCACGTGGAATTAGATCATACCTGAATCGCTCGGCGGCCATATTTGGCATTATAACGCCTACGCTATGCGTGCGCCTGGCGCAAGCTTCATGAATCCCGGGGAATTTTTTTTTTAATATAAAGACAGCTTTGTAAATGGTTGAATAGGGGGTTGTTTATATATTTTCACCATGGAAAAGCAGTGACCCACTTGGATCTCTTACAGACTCATTCTGGAAGTTCTGTTTATGTGTATTGATCAGTGACACAGAAGGCAGAGAATCAAGTCTGATTGCAGAAAGCAGCTCATTAGCAGTTCATAACCTTAATCCTAATGGTAATAACTTCAAATCAAGACCCAAGAAGTCTTTACATCCATCAAAACCTGTCTTTCTAACTCCCAACTAATAATAAATCCTAAAAAGACCCAACTTATGCTCTTTCATCCTTCCAAAGCAGCAGCACCTACTCTCCCATTCTCTATTTCTGCATCAGATAATATCTGTATCTCTCGTCACGCAAGTCAAATTACTAGGGGTCATTATTGACAATAATATGAAATCTGACAAACACATAGCTCATACAACAACCAAAATCAACAAAAAACTAGGTACTCTTTACAGATGTAAAAACTACCTAACCAGCAACAGTAAAGTTACCCTAGCTCATACCCATCTTCTCTCTACCTTACTGCATGATTCTCCTGTCCTAATTAATATAAACAAGAGTGATTTAAACAAGCTATCAGTATGTTACAACAAAATAGCAAAATTTGCCACAAACTCCTCCTACCACACTCACCACTGTCAGGCCCTAAAACAGCTTTCTTGGCTGGAACTCCCTAACACCTTAGCTCTAAACCAACTTCTTCTAGCTCATCAAATACTGACACAACCTGACAAAACTCCAGCCTTACAAGACCTGATCACCCTCTACTTCGATAACCATGAACTAACCCATGACCCACTAACAAGGCACTAATCACAATCTGCAAAAGCCATTACAGCTCTGGTGACTCCCTGCATTCTAGCAACATTACCAAGACTTGGTATTTCCTACCACTACAAACCAGGTTACAACCTAACAAAACCATCTTCAAAAACAGCTTATTTCCCACCCAAACAACTCCTGGACATGCAACTGCCTAGCACCTGGCTGACATATTCTAACTCCTTTCCCCTACCCACTATCCAACCAACTCTTTAAAACTCCCAGAGATGAACTATGTATAATCACACGTTACCTACCAACTCACTGCCGTCTACTCCCCACTGTCCCATCTAGACCTATTAACTCTACCATAGGCTAACTTGAAAAGCTTTGCCTTAAAATGTCAATGCACCTCATATGATCTTGTCTATATTCTCTTCAGTACATCTTCAAGATTATCTCTGCTAAACATACTGTATGAACAACAATCATATGTTACTACCTGCTATACTTTTAATTGCATGTCTAAATCTCTATGCTTTTGTAAATATCTTATGCAATCATATGTTATTGTCTGCTATATTTTTAACTGAATGTGTAAATATCTTATGTGTAGTATGCTAACAATTGTTCTGAAGAGTTCTTCCCCGGGCCTCCCCTGAAAACGGATAGCTCTGTCCAGCTGGACTTCCCCGATAAACAAATATAAAATAAATAAATAAATAATAGCCAGATGCTGTTTCAAGTATTTGAGAAGACGAGTTGGGAGGGGACAAATTTCTAAGGTGGGTATGAGCTTTTAATAGACACCAAGGACACAACTGATAGTCAATGGTGATTTGACAGAAGAAGCAAATTTTGAGAGGGACATGATACAAGGTTGCCCTCTTTCACTCAGTTTATTTTTAATAGTTCAGGGAAATAAACGGAGCAGGTAAAAACTTCAGCTAAGCATATAAGTAAACTAGAGAAATGTGGAAGCTGGTAGGAGAACAAACTATTCACACACACATGGTGCCCATAGCTACCTCTATGTTCTGAATAAAGTATTCACCTGCAAAGGAAAGCACATTATTACAAAGAACAACATCCACCAATGAACATATCAATTCAACCTTCTGCAAAGAGAAACCCATTAGTTCTAAACCCTTTGAATTTGATTTATTTGTGAATTGCAGTACACAGAACTTGGCATATCTTGCTGTCTGTCAAGTAGAGATCATATTAGAGAACATCGATATAGTATTAATAGGCAGTACATTATGAATGCCTTAGCAGAACATATTGCTAATGAAGCTGTTGAACACAATTTTAAGTTTATGGCTGTTAAGTGATATTTTTGTTACAAACAGAGGGGGAGATATTAAAACTTTAACTGAACGTCTTGAGACAAACTTGATTCTTAGACTAGCAACACATACAGATAAACAGTTAAATGAATTTGTCCCTTTAAAACCCATGCTGAGATTGAGGAGTTTGAAATGTTGATTGGTTGTTTTTATGTATTTATATCCACCTGGCTTTTAACTTCTTTGATCTAATGAAGTGCAGTGTGTTGGTGCGAAAGCACTCGTGTTTTATTATTTTTGTATTTTTATTGTTTTATCAAAGTGTTTCTCCTCCTACCGGCTTCTGCATTTCTCTAGTTTTTTTAGTAGTTATTGAAGTATTAGCTCAAAGAGTTAGCTAATCAGACCAAAGGAGATAAGAAAGATCCTAGGAAGATGAAAGCTCTTCAGCTTTTTGTGAGTATTTGCACATTGACTACAAGCAGGCTATAGTGAGTATTATGTGAAGTCGGTATTATATTTGAAACATTTTAAAGACAAGTCTGTGCTAGAGGGCAACTGGACTAAAATGGTGCAGCTAAGGGTAAGCCATATTCACAGCATCTAGTTTAATTGACAAGACTGTGTAAAAGAATGGAAGTGAAAGAGTTAATGTCTGAGCCCCAAAAATCACTTTCACTAGTGCATATGCATTAAAGGTACTTAGAGAATGTGTGCTTGGTCTATTAAAACTTTGTTTGACCAGATGTCACTTAAGTCACTTTTGTTCCTTATTCTTAAAAATGATGGGTTATAAGTCATCTCCAAATACTAGTCTGAGTAAATTCAGAACAAGTGGCTATGTGCTAGATAGGAAAAAGATGCTTACAGCATTCATGCTTAGTAATGAGCTCAGATTTAAGTGTGCTCTATCGCAAAGAGCCTACTGTTTGTAATTTGGTTTCATTAAGAAAGGGACTAGTCAAAAACCAAACTGTGACTGGGCTTGCAGTCTGTCCTTCAGCATCTGAACATTCTGATTACTCATTTTAATGGCTTAGTCACTACTCCCCAGATTGATAGGGCCCATAGATTATTCTCTTTCTATGAGGATGTTATCTCTATGGTAAATGAATGTATCCACCATCAGCTGACTGCAGCATAACAATGCTGAAGCTGAGAAAGTATTGCAAGCACATCTCTTTATTAAGAAAGCTAACTATGCTATGTTATGCTGGCCAGGAACCAATGTACTTTGGTCTGGCAGGCATTGGACACTTGATCCTATGCTTACCGTGTTGTGAATTTGGCCTTTATCATCATCATCATCAACTACCCACTTTTTCCTATTTTCTACATGGGGTCAGGGTATCGTGTTAACTGTCACCATCTCTCGCTATTCAATGCCACACTCCTGCCTTGTTTGACACTCATGCCTGACTGTTGCAGATCTTGTCAAACACAATCCATCCAACTCTTTACTGGATACCCTCATTTCCTCTTGCCTTCTTTGTGTCTGCCCAAATCTTCTTCACCAATTTGTCTATATGTAGCCAAACCATGGTAATCTGTTCTCTCTGATCTTTTCTGTAATTGGAGCTACTTTGGCTTCTGCTATTATGTCCCCATTTCTTCGTCTGTCCCACAGTGTGCATCCTACCACCATCTCAGGCACTTCATTTCCATCACCTCTAGCTTCCTCATTTGCTCTGTCCTCTCTGTCAAGATTTCTGTACCATACAGTAGTACCGGTCGCACCACTGTTTTATAAACCTTAATTTTCAGCTTCTGTGGCATTCTTCTGTCATAACCTACACCTGAGACTCTATGTCAGTTGGCTGCAGCTCCTCTGTTTCTAGCTTTGACCTCTTCATTCACACTTCCCTTCTCTTCAACCATCCTTCCCAGATACATGAAGCTATTAATCTGTTCCACTATCTTCCCTCCTTTCTCAATTCTCAGCTTCTTCTGATTTCCTCAGTTTGCTGCCATTACCACTTCTTATTTGCACTCAGTTTCATGCCATGTGCCTTCAGTTTTGCATTCCATTCCCCTATTCTTTGCTGAAGTTCTTGATTTGAGTCCACCTATAATGCCACATCATCTGTATACAACAACTTCGTTGATCTGTCCCATCCAACCTGTTTGCTAATGTAACCCATCAACATGAACAGCAGTGGGCTCAGAGTTGAACCCTGATGGTGTAGACTAACCACTTTGGGCATCTACTTTGGTGTGCAGTACCCTCCAGAAAGGAGAACAATGACCACAGACTACACGCCATGACAGGGACAGCCATGCAACAGTGTAAAATATGGCTCTAGGTGATTTGGTCATGGTGTTTGCACATATATATATATATATATATATATATATATATATATATATATATATATATATATATTTGAAGTATACAATACTGGGGAATACCACTATAGCATTTCCATTTTGAAACTGAGTATGACATTTGTAGTTGTGATAATTCCCTTTCCAGCACAAATGCATTTTTGCCAGAATTGTGCAGGGTATAAATTCCTATAACATTGTGTTGCAAATTATGTGAAACTCAGAAATGAATTCTTGCAGTGATAATAAATCAGATTATTTGCATCTGTTAATGATAGAACACTGAAGTAAAATACATTTCAACTAGACTGCATTATACCAAGCAGTCCTGTGAGTCATTCCTTCTTAATAAAGCCATATGGTACATGTTTTTTGAATGCCTTACATAGTGAACAGCTCATAATGCATATATTATCCACTTCCATTAAAATAAGCCTGACTAAATGTACCATAACATAATGCAGCAAACAGTTGGATTGAAGCATGTGCCAACAAAGTGTAGTTAAGGCACATAATAAAGTCACCCTTGCGTCAAAGTATTCACCATTATATGGAAAGAATAACTGTGCATGATAATAGTTTACTCACATTCAAACTATAGTGTATCTCAGTACATCAAAGAAATTATTCAGCAGCAGTGCACTTGGAATTCCATAACTGATTTTGTATGAGGCAACATGATTGGCTACTAGCTACTTCTGTTGCCTGATTCTGACCTACAGACTCAGATGTCTGTTAAATAGCCAAGTTGAGAAGAACAATATGACATTATTGATTGGAAGATTACCTCTACCACCTGTGAGTTCTCAAAGCAGATTCTACTTATGATCCCTAGTGGCATTTCTTCATTTCTTATGTCACACTATATATATATATATATATATATATATATATATATATATATATATATATATATATATATATATATATATATATGTGTGTGTGTGTGTGTGTGTGTGTGTGTCTGTGTGTGTGTGTGTGTGTGTGTGTGTGTGTGTGTGTGTGTGTGTGTGTGTGTGTGTGTGTGTGTGTGTTTGTATAATATATTTGTTTACTGGTGTAGTCCACTGATAACTGTTGACCAATTTCAAGCTTAGCCCAGGTGTTTCATTTTGATAAGTTTGGTAAGGTATGTTCCTGTCATCTTGCTAGAAAAATAAAACAGCAGTATTATGAGCATTACTAGCATTGAGGAAGCATATTTCTTCTGTGCTGCCTATTAGGTCATAGTGATCAGTGTCCTTGTTTTCTATCCTGAGGAAACCATCTGGGAACTCAAACTGTTAGCATAACTCTTTGCTGAGATTAGAACCATTGTTATAAATATAAATCTGGAGCAATAGAAGAATAGCTGCATAGTCTGCCATGTGTGGGACCATAAGAACAGATGTACCATATCAAGTTATCTCTTTCCTCCCACGAAGAGGAAGTTGAATCACCTTATCACAAAACTCCTTGCTTACAGAATCTGTGTTATACCCATAACAGAACCCTATCTCTCTGGTTCTTAGATTCCCAAGCATTCAGTGAGATCCTTTCAAGTTAATGGTTTAGCCAGGTTATTAGGGAATGGCAAGAAGAAACAACTTATAGAATGAGTGAGGAATAAGAGCATGCTGGGAAAGACCACAGGTTCACAGAGGTCAGAAGGGAATGGTGTTGTCAAAAACTAAATTGCACAATAATTATATTTCTGATTTCTTTAATAGGTTTTACTACCCTTGTTTTTTTTTTCTTGGTAATCATGCAGCAGCAGGACAGAGTGACAAATAAAGAGTTTAATGCAGGCTAAAGTGAGTTGTGTCTGTAGTGGAACATCAATGAACAGCCCACTTGCAGCTTTCTGAGGTTAGGTAATATTTCTGAAATTGCTTGATACAGAAGACCTTCTCTCCACTTGTAACTGTTACATCTGTGATAACTACTAGTCACTGTAAGCATGTTTAAGATTTCTGATCTGCTTTCTGCTTCTGAATCAAGATGCAGGGTTGGCTGCATCTTGGGATATGAAATATGGCCTGAACTTAAACTGGCCATGAATTTTCTAGAGACTTCAAAAAATATCATTTTAAATTATAATGCAGATCTGAGGATAATATTTTATTCTTATTCTTATTATTATTTCAAGACATCTTGAGAAAATTTACAGAAAGATAGTTTCATATGTAGAACCAATGCATACCATGCACATGTCCTTGATATGGAAAGGTGTCAGGAATTTGACTGATAATACACAGCTGTTAAAATTTCAGGTTATGTGGCAGGAAACTGAATCAGTCTTCAAACACACATCTTAGTTTTCAAGATACGCATTTTAATGTAGATCTTCGTAAATGGCACCAGCATTTTAAAACTATATCTGATTTATGTTCTTTTACTTAGATTATATCTGGCCTCCTTCCTGATTTATGTGATGGCAGGTTGACAGCTAGGGATGTAAATATACTATAACTTCTTTCTTTTTTTTCCACATTTTGAGCTTGTTTTATTTAAAGAATTCAAATGAAGAGGATGAAAAAAATAACACAATTCACCAGTCAAGACCCTGAAATATGTGGTAACAACAGACTGTAATTGTAATTTTAAAATCAGAGCCCCGATGGATATGCAAAAAAGAAAAAAGAAATTAACACTAAAAGTGCTAATAATAATGTTCATCCACAATGTCTGTTACTACATACCATTTTTTAATTTATTTATTGACATTTGATTAAGTCTAGTGTTATTAGTCCAGCTGGCAAAAAATGCTGCAATTTGTATGGCAGAAATGACCAAGCATAAAATACACTACTAGGTATTGTGAAAATAACAATAAAAGAAAGTGTGCACTCTGACTCAATTTTTGTACATTTTCCAGGTATACGAAGATTCTTTGTAACTGTTTGTATGCATATTGTAACAGCTCCATGAACAATGACGTGTGTTTATAGATATATAATTCATTCACATACAGCAGCTTCAGAATACACAGTTTTTTGTCTAGCTTCTTCTATTCTTGCTGTTTGTTCTTGTTTGTGCTTTCCAGATTAAAGTTTAATCAAGGACTTAAAAATGGTAGTAATAAGGGTTGCTCTTCACTCACACACCTTATACTTCAAATTTGTCCTTTAGTTACAGGTTTGCTCTTTCTCGTCAACACTTAGTAAGATGGTAGGAAAAGGCAAGCCATTTTGTAGTAATGCATAAGAAGAAACTTTTGGAATACCTGATAAATCATAATGGTTTACTTTCAGGTCTTTATAATTAGTAATGCAAAATGTAACACCTTAAAGGGGAAATTAGTAATTTTCATCTGGTTTATTGCTGGTTCTTATTTGTAAATGGAAACCCTTCTATATTCATAAAAGGTCTTTAACTGAGATAAAGTCCCTCCTAGTAACCCTTTACTGAAAAGTTTATTGCAATAAAAATGAAGCAATAAGAAAGGCTACATGGTAAGGGAAGAGCTTGGGATCAGTCTTTTAACTCATAACAAAGTCGGCAGGGTAGCATGATATTTTCCTTGGCATTACTTCTCAGAACAATATAATAATATGTTAGTTTATATAATAAGCTGATTGAGAATAGTAATAATGCTTTCCTGATTGGATTAGTGGTGATAGTTTCTCAACATCATAAATAAAGTCAGGCTAAAATATTTCTAACAGACTTAGAGATTGTATTGATTGTTTAAAACCATAGATTTTGCCCATTCTCAACTAAACAACTATTATGACTGACAAGTTTACATATTATGATTTACAAGTTTTCTTAGTCATTTTTGATTTCATTTGTTTTGCATATAGCAAAACAGGAAAGCATATACCATGTTATATTAAGGTTTATTTCAAGATAATCGTGTACACCATAGCATACTTCATGAGGCAAAGTATTGTTACCTTGTCTGCTTGACATATAGAATAGCCCCTTGCTCAGTTTATTATCATGATGCATTAGCAGATAATAATGTCAGTGTATGGTCTGCTCCTATCATATCTACAATATTTAACTTGTTTATTTTGATGCCACTGTGTAAGAAATCCTTGCTACAGGAATTATTTTATTGCATTTTGCATTCCTAACTAAACATGTAAGCAGAATTACAATGATTGATAATTAGATTTCTATATCTAGGAAATCATTTGTTTGCTAGCATCCATCAACTTAAGAATACTATAGTTTAAAATTATTTATTTCTTTATGAAGTTTGCACCATGCTGTATGTTGTTGAGACAAAAGTGAGTTGGGTTGCACGACTTGGCTTGTAAAGACCATAGTGGTCTCTAGCCTAGTATAAACCTATGAATCTATGTGCTGTTCACCATTGTAGCTTTTGTGCAGTAAATCTCAAAGTTTATTGCTTTGCAATCTTTGTGTACACTAACTTGAGCATACAGAAAAAAAGCAATCAGCCTATTATTGCATTCTGGAATGGCATATGTATAAATGAAAAAGAAATGAAAGAAAAAGCACTGTAGAAGGCAAGGCAGGCACGCAATCTGTCACAGGAAGAATTTACTATTCATGTTTGGTCAAGCATGTTTGTGAAATACAAGAAGCTTGTTATCAGTATCTTGGCTGTTTACTTCATTAATTTATTGAAGGATTTTCAAAACATAATCTGATGACCCTGGCTATTACGTCACAGCACAGCCTGTGTGCTGTCTGTTCTGTTCCTCTCTGGATTACTAGCAAGAGAATTCACATCTGGGTGAAGTGGCCTAGAAACAGTCTTAAATCTGACATGCAGACATTATGTATATTTTAAACAGTCAAAAGATAAAACTGTGGCCTGAAAGCAGGCTTTGTACTAAATGTAACAGCATGTGTTAAAGCTGGACAGTGGTCTGTGTAATTGGATCGCTACTAAGACAGACTGTACTACACCCACACTGACTCTTATCATTTTGTGAGTGAGTCTCAGACATTAACATACTGCCTTATTGTTTTGAAAACAAATACATAGTTCAGAAGCCCAAATTGCCAGAAATGCCATGCAGAAATCACTGAGGAGAAAAATATAATTAAAGCTAACTCCTACCAATGGAAAAGTCTTATACCAACTTGATATGAGTGAGTGAGAGCAGGGAAATTAGCTATGAAGTTTGTTTCATCAATTAGCCATGCTTGCAGTTTGAACACTGATGAAGGTTTTCAACTTTTTATTTGAAAACATGACATCAATGGATAATCAAAATGGTGTGAATTGATTGCAGCGTCCGGCAGTCAAGCAGATCTTGTTCCTGTTCTTATCTGAAGCTGCATGAAGCAGTTATTTTCCTAATGGCTCTGAAGGGGTTTCCTGCTCTGATGTTTCTTTTTTAAATATGCAGTTTGTTTTGTGTATGTGTGTGTGTGTGTGTGTGTGTGTGTGTGTGTGTGTGTGTGTGTGTGTGTGTGTGTGTGTGTGTGCGTGTGTGTGTGTGTGTGTGTGTGTGTGTGTGTGTGTGTGTGATTTTCTTTTATTTGCTTTCTCTGTATGTTTCACTATTTAGAAAACAGGTAGCTGCACAGAAATCAGTGTTTAGTGAAAAAAAAACAGGCATTGCTCTTTATTTATTTATTTATTTATTTATTTATTTATTTATTCATTCATCTTCCCCCTGTATCAAGCTCAGTCATTGCTAATAATGGGTTAAAGTAAAAATGTGATCTAAAACAATAACATTTTCAGGAATGTACACACCAAAGCAAATAATAATTCAATTATAAACTGTTAGCTTAATAATAAGTCTGAGAAAGGGAAAAGTGCCCCAGTGACAAAACAGACAAAAACTGGGCCAGTATTTTTCTCTATATACAACTAGTGATTAAAAAAATAAAACTGGCAACACACTTTTAACTGTTGATTAAAAGAATTGCAATAAACATTCAATTGTTGATTAAAAAAATCTTTTCACACTTTTTATTTGCATTAACCCTCATGCAACTAACACAAAGTACAGCAACAGATAAGGAGTAGCTAAGATGACTAAAATGAATATTTAATGTTATAAAAATAAAAACACCATGCATAATTCCAAAACCACAAAAGCACAAAGCTACTAATAAACTCCCTCAGAATCTGATATTTGCACTTGGTACTGGTCCACACATTTAAAAGAGGATGTCAGTGGAATAAAGACCAGTTTGCCAAACAGAGGTCACTAAACAATATATTATGCAACATCTTAATTTAAAAATGAGTTGGTAGAAGTAGTAAAGAATATCTATCTTAGTTATCTGACACCTCAACTTACTCTTATCCATACCCCTTATGCATGTACCACCCCTCTTTCTTCCTTTTTCCTTCCACTTGTCCAGTTATTCCTGATTCACATAATGGCAGAGCTGTCCAAAATGAAGTAAGATAGTAAGTTCATCGATGCACCACTCTTTCTGTTAAATAGTTTCTTTTCATCTCCATCTTAGGACTGTATTTTCACTTAGTTAAGACACTTATGCTTGCTTCTTTTTTTTTTCTTTCTGCTTAAGGATGTACCTGTCTGTCCTCTCCAATCAGATTTTATGATCTTGAATTTTGTCTAACCCATCTGTCTTATTCATATAAATATAAAGATTCAAGGTTGCCAGAATGTCCAGGTATACAGTATCTCCAATTCTCTTCATCACTTTAAATATCATCCCATGCCTCACTCTATTCCAAACATATATCTTTGTTTTGAAAAAGTCTCCAAACGCTCAAGCCATACTTCAGATGCAGTCCATCCAGTAGTCTGTGTCACTAGTGACAATGCAAATAAGTGCTGCATTTTTGTAATGAAACAATCTCATTATACCTTATAGAACCTCTTAGACATGCCATGCTGCTTCTCTTCTAACACTTTATGCTACATCACCTTCCCGGTGATATGTCTTAATGATGTTTTAGAGATTACTAGAAATAAATAACTCTCCACTGAATCTTATCTGATATTTCTCAGCTCATCCAATTATGTTTAGGAAATTAATCTGAAGTCTTTCAGCAGTTTGGTACCAACTATATGATAACAACTGAGAATGATACCTGCAAGCTTATGTTACCCAGTAAAGAAGGATCTTATTCCACAGGTTTTTTTTTTGCTGCACCATATAAAAAAAGACAAAAAGTGCCAGGTCCAGCAATTCTCCTTAACACACCTCACCTGCAACAGGTGGTTGACTAAAACATAGTTATCACTATCACTTTCTGTGCTGTCATCTACTGTAAATATAACTCGTTATACATGTTTTCATTGTTTATCACAACCCAAACCCTTTAGTCTCTTCACGAGCCTTTTCTTTAACAAAATATTTAAGTAAGGCACAACTATAAGGTTTCCGAGTGCACCCCAAAATCTGAAATCAACTTAAACTGCAGAATCAGTTCCTCAGGAGACATTGCTGGTTAATCAACCCACTGTCTGTTAGAAAACTGTGCACGTAGCTGTCCAACAGTCTTGCCTAAACTAATTAAGTTTCCACCACTATCCTGCCTGACTTCCATCCCTCTACGATCCTATACTTCAGCCTTCTACTTATTTATACCTCCTTCCCTGTTGTGATGAACAACAAAGATACATGATCACTTCCTGTAATAGTGCACATACTATTGTATGCAGTGCTTTGTTTGTGTTCGATGTTATGCAGTATTTACCATCCTACTTTAAATTATTTTGTTTTGCTTCAAATCTCGCATCCTTTAATAATCTGCTAATAATTTTGTCACTCCCTATTTTTAATCCATCAGTCCCCTGGTCATCCATAAGTGCTCAAAAATAATTTATATCATGCATTGTTTTTCAGGATACTCATCTCCTTTGTTACTATGTTATATGACAATTGTCCATCAATCCTTCCACAACACCATGCTTCCATATTGTCATTTGTTTGTCTGTGAGTCTATCTATTGGTCTGTCTGTCTATCTCTCTAGCTATCTATCTAGTTATTTATTTATATTTGAATAGATAGAATGATATGAGGATCCTATTTTAACAATGACCCAAGCAAATAAAGCAATAGAAAATTACATTAAATATATTTAATAAAGGCAACAATAATAACAGTGTGAAAAATCATCATGTAAACGAGAGAAGTGAAAAGATGTCACATGTTTTCAGCAGTGGACCAAATTTGTTCTCCCACATTACCATGGTAGTTAAATTTATAAACCTCTTGGTGATGCACTTGAAGTTTTCTTCTGAATGCAGTGCAGCAGTAAGCAGTCATTAACTTGTAAAGCACCTTTGCAGAAGGAATGCTGAACACTGAAAGGATAATGTTCCCAGACTGCTTGATCTCAAATAAACAGACAGAATTCCTAAACTCTAATGTCTTTGCTAAGAGAAGAAAATACTTCATATTAACCAGTTTGAAAATCAGTGAATTTCTCAACAAAGCAGCTCCAGTCATGAATGGCAAACAGTTCCAGACAAAGACATTCAGTGGTGCTCTCTGTCCTGAGAAAGGAAAAGAAGTGACAAAAATTACATATATCAGTACTATTGCAGGAAAAAAATGCTTTAAACCATATTCTGATCCAGAATGGATTATTCCTGGAGTGGTGCTAAGTCATATCTATTTATTTGTTTATGCATTTATTTTTTTTTTGACTTTTCAGCACATAGCATGGAAATAAAGTAATACATTGTATTTTAGAGGTTTGTCTCACTGAGCAACTGGCAAAATTCTGTGCCACTAGACTGCGTATTCTGGTTCTGGCACTGGAATATTACAATCAGTAGCAAAACATTAAATGTAAGTGTATTTCAATTGGTTTGAGACTTCTTCCTCTTTCTAGTCTGTTTTGTAAAAGAAAGAGTTTGTCATTCATTCTGTTCAATAGATGATCCTGAATTACGATTACAGTAAGACTATAAAGCATTTGTAGGGTTCTAAAAACTATGACTATACATTTGATGGAGGTAATAGCCAGTTTATTAGTAAGAAAACATTCAAAGACAAGAACAAAAATCATATTTTATATCCTTCACCGATGCTTTAACAAAGGAACATAACCCTTGATGATTCAAATGTTCCTGTCGTGGAATAATCCTTACCTGTTTACAACTGTAAGGAGTAAGGTTTGCTCAAACAGAAAGCCTGAAAATGAAAATAGCTGCTAAGAACAGGACATCATAGTTTTAAAAATGAGTTATGAATTGCATTTTGTCCAGCACATCTGTAGGATTTTTTTTCAGATCAGATACAACCCATTGACTAAAACAAATTAGGGTGCAGACATTAAAAACCATCATGGAATCTAGAAAAAGGGATTGTGAGCTTACATTTGAAAACCTTTTTAGTTTGGGTTGTGGCAAGGTTAATAAAGTCATTAAATCCTGACATAAAATTTGAATGTATTTATTTAGTTATTTATTAATTGACATTTGATTACTGAAAAAGCCCAACTGGGTAGAAGCCCTATTTTCAGTGGAGTACCAGGGAGATAAGCTCCAAATTATTACAAAACATTTTAAGAACAATAATTTTACAATCTTTAAAAATAAAACAAAGCATCTGCAGTTTAAATAATTAACAATCATTTAATATTAAGAGAAATTTTAGACAGTTTACAGAGAAATTAAAGGTAAGTTAGTCTAATACAAATAGGAATTGCAACTATGAAGTGAGGAAAAAGCAGGTTTATGGTATATTTAGAGAGAAAGTCAGAGAAGAGAATTAGCAATAAGAAAGTAAGTGAAGAATGGAGAGTAAGGAGGTATAAGGAAATGAAAAGGTACTGGTTCACATTTAGGGATATAGTTTATCCTGGTTTTGTGCAAGAACATTGTCATGGAGTCTTTCAGAGTAGTTTTGAAAGATGGCAGGGAGGTTATTGACTTGATGGGTACAGGTAAGGAGTTTCAAGCTTTAGCAACCTTGTATGAGTACAGATAATGTCCAGCAGATTTGCTATGTTTGTAGACAGACAGGAGTTGTTGGTCACTGGATCACAATGACTGACTGGGAACATAGCTGTGTAGAATGTTTTTAGTTCTGGACAGGCGGATGGATGCTGGTTAATTTTATAGGTGGTAAGAAGTTGTTTAAATGCTATTTGATGCGTCAGTTCTAACCAGCTTAAACTTTTGAGTGTTATACAGTGGTGGAGTCTGTAAGGGGTATGTTCTGCAAATTTAGCAACTTTGTTATAGCATTGTTCAAGTTTTAATTTTTGTGATGCCTAGAGATTAATAACAATGGGATCATCCTAAAGATGAGTGGGGAGGACAAAAGTAGTGGCAAGTGTAGTTTTATCTGTGTCAGTAAGAAAGTTTTTGGCTCTGTAAAACATCCCTAGTTTTTGATGAGTTCTTCTTATGCAATTTTGTACATGCAGGTTGAATGTAAGCTTATCGTCCACTATCACTCCTAATAGTTTGCTATGAGAAATGAAATCAATGGTTGTATTATCAAGAGAACTTTAAATTTTATTTTGTGAGAGAGAGTTTGGGGAAAAAAGTAGTAGTTTGGTCTTTTTTGGGTTGAGCATGAGTTGTTTGTTACAAAGCCATGTTTCACTGTCTGTTAAAGCTTCATGAGTAATTTTTTGGAGATGTACCATATTGTCAGATATGCAAATGAGAGTGGAATCAACAGCATATTGTATTAGGGTGATCTGTTGTGAGGAAGCATTGAGAGTGATGGAGACTATGTTAAAGAGGAGAGTACCAAGGACAGAGTCTTGTTGTACACCAGTGATGACTGGGTGGTAAGGAGAGAGCATGGACTGCCATTTTACTTACTGGTACCTATTGGACAGGTAGCTTTTGAACCACAGAAGGGTGGGCTGAGAGAGACCAAGTGAGGACATTTGAAGTAGAAGTTTGCTCTGACAAACTGTTTCACAAGGAAAAAAACGAAAAACACCACAAGTCACTATTAAAACAAACACTGAAACCAGCTGGGAGAGTCCAACAGTCGTTGTAGATGTTACAAATTCACTGGTCAGTAACCACGCAAGAACCACCAGGATCACAAGCTTTAAACAAATCTCAAAATAAGGAAGAGACTAGTTTGCCATTACATCATCATCATCATTATCAGCTCCTTTTTTCCCATTTTTTTACATGGAGTCGGGGTATCATGTTAACTGTCGCCAAGTCTCTTGATTCAGTGCCACACTCCTGCCTTTTTCAACACTCATGCCTGACTGATGCAGATCTTCTTTCACACAATCCATCCATCTCTTTCCTAGACATCCTCTCGTCCTCTTACCTTCTTCCTGTTTGTCCAAATTCTTCCTCACCAGATTGTCTTCTGCTTTTCTGCACATGTTCAAACCACTGTAATCTGTTCTCTTTGATGTTTTCTGCAACTTTGGCTTCTGCTCTTATACCCTCCTTTCTTCGTCTGTCAAACAGTGTGTATCCTACCATCCTTCTTAGGCACTTCATTTCCATCAGGTCTAGCTTCTTTGACTGTTCTGCCTTTACTGCCCAGGTTTCTATACCATAGAGTAGTACTGGTCACACCACTGTCTTGTACACCTTACTTTTCAGCTTCTTTGGCATTCTTCTGTCGTAGACTAAACCTGAAACTCTATGACACTCTATGCCAGTTGGCTGCAGCCCCCCTGATTCTAGCTTTGGCCTCTAGTTTGCTATTATCTATAGCTTTATTGACAGTATCTATGTAGATAAGATGGGCAATGTTAGTACTATGGGAAGGATGGAAAACATGTTGTGTAGGGGATAGGAGTTCTTCCTACAAGAGATAGTCTAACAATTGTTTGTGAATACATTTTTCAAGTATTTTGGTGAGGAGGGGGTTAAGATTGCAAGAGGTCTAAAGTTACTAATTTCTGTTCAATTTCCTTCTTTGTGTAGTGGGATAATGTGTGATTTTTTTTCCAGACAGAGAGGGAATGTGGGATTCCTGGATTGACCTGTCTATACGGATTAAGACAGGATAGGCGATGCTACTGGCTGTTATTTTTAGGTACTCACTTAAAAGGTCATCAGCTGAAGAAGAGCATGGTTTAAGTTTGTTTAAGAGTAGTTTTATATAGGATGTGGGCACAGGTTTGAAGGTGAAAATGGATGAAGTGATATGTGGGTGTTGGGCAGGGATGGGATTAGATGTTGAGGAATCCTGGGTTAGAGATGCCATACTATCTAGAAACTAAGAGTTGAACTGTATTGCAGTTTTGAGTGGTGAGCTATCAGGAGAGGGGTTGGGATAAAGTTTTGGCCATGATGTAAATATTTTTTAATGGATGTCCAAAATTGTTTAGGGTTGTGTTTAGTAGTATTTTGAAAGTGATTGTAGTATATTTTCTGTCTTCATTTATTCAATTTTAGTATGATTGTAAAGCATTCTGAAGTTTTCAAGGTATTGAGGTGTTTTATGTTTTTGCCATTCTTTCCATGATTTTTCTCTGTCCTGCATTAGCAATTTACTCTTTTTGGGTAGCCAAATTGCATTATTTGTTTTCAGTATCTTCATTCTAGTAGGTACAAGGCTATTTAGGATATTTAAAAAAGTTGTACTGACTTCAATTACAGCATTGTCTGGGGGGGAGGGTTAGGAAGTTCTAGTTGATAGATGATAGTGTAGTAATGAACATTTCTGGGTTAAACTTTGAAACGTTATGCCTTGTTTTATAAATATGCTGTTTAACTGGATGTGTGAGATGTCTAGTCACATAGATTGGAAGATGATCATTCAGACAGTCTGACATTGTATTTGAATTAAATACCTGCATGTTTTTCTTAGTGGATGCTAAGTTTCCAGAATAGTCTTAGACTGTTTTTCCAAACATCTCTGGGTAACTATGGACTGCCCTTTCTTTACATCTAAAATAAGTCAGACTAGTCACATTAGTTGTGATCCTACTATTCCTTTTTATTTTGACACATTTCTGATTTTTAGAAAGGTCACTCTAGTCTCAAGTCTTCCAGGATTTAACCCTCTCTTCATAAATTTTTCTAAGGGAAAGAGGTAGCCATGTCTATTTTTCCTTTGATGTCATCATAATTGAGAAAAGTCTGACTTCCACTGGTGAAAGTAGATTGTTAAATATAGATGAGGTCTCCTTAGGGTTGCTCATCTTGTAGATTTGGTCCAGTCAGTGGTGGTTCACCCAATATGCTTCCTAACAATAGTTTATATTCTCCATTCCTTTCCCTCACACCATTCTACTGCAAAGAATTGTCAACTGCATCTCTAATCACTAATGTTCCTGGGAGTTAAAATGGTTACTGTTTGAGACTCACAGTTCCAGTATGCGCAGCTCATTCATAACTTTGAGATGCTGTCAGCTAGGAGGTTTGGAACCATCATATTCTCCCTGTGTTTGCTGAACTTTTCTTTGGGTTTTCCAATTTCTTCTTACCTTCAGAATTTTGTTCTTGACTAGCTCTTCTTGACTGTTTATGTATACTTGCATTTTTATTTCTACAATTTTGGTCCACATCATTGCTGAAAAGTATCGGTGAAGGATGAATTGTCTTTCAGTCATTTTCTACTGTCTGTTTTATCCTATGTAGGATTGTGGAGGACATTATTCTGGCAACTCAGTCAACATAAAGTAGAGAGGCTATGTTGAATGGGATGACAGTCCACCACAGGACACACACACACACACACACACACACACACACACACACACACACACACACACACACACACACACGCACACACGCACACACACATGCACACATGCACACGCATGCACACACACACACACTCACACACACATGCGCACATACGCACGCACACACATGCACACAAACACACACACACGCACACATGTGTGCACACACACACACTCGCACATACACACACACGCACGTGCACATGCACACACACACAAACACACACACACACACACACACACACACACACACACACACACACACACACACACACACACACACACACACAGGCATATCCATGTGCAGGGACTGCTATTTAACCTACAGGCAAGTCTTTGGTATGTTGGAAAAAACACAAGCATCTGACAAAATCTATATGGTCACAGGGAGGACATACGACTTTACAAGGAAGGCAGCTCAGTTAGGATACAAAACAGCAGAGCGAGACGTGTAAGACAGTAAGGCTATCTACATTACCACAGTAGCACTCCATTAGTTTTCTTACTCTGCAAATAGATAGACAACAACTCTTTCTCAGAGTCTTGGAATAACACTTTATCCTGGCATTTGTAAAACCCAGGACCTACCTGATTTGCTTACATTTCAGTAATACTGATTATGTTGGCTTCACTTGTGTGCAGTTACCTTCATTTTGCTCACTAAATTTGTGGTATTAGGTCCATTTTTCCATCTCTCACTTCCTCTTTATGTTTCCTTTCATAAATACTTTTTCAGCTTTCCTCCTTACTGTCTTAAGTGGATCATGCCATGAAGACATTTTTATTTTAAGCCCCCAGCCTTTACTAACTCAATTTGCTGTGATCCCTTTATTGATGGTCATTTTGCGCTTACAAATACTGCTCACATTCTGATGATAACGTTCGCCTATTCCCCCACTCCCTAACTCCACAGGACACTGCCCACTGTGTCCACTAACTGTTCCTAATAAATCCTGTCATTCTATTTGGGCAGGAAGCTGCTCACAGGTTCACTATAGCCATCAGAATGGGAAAGGAGGAATACATTCACACTGCCATACATACTCCCTGTTTCCCAAGTTCAGTTAAAATGTCTGTATGTGATGTAGCATGAGAAAACAGTGCATCTGCAGGTGGTGATATATCCATTGGTCAATAAGTGCCACCATTTCTACAATCCTAGTAGCCTCCCTTCCCCACAATTAATGAGTTTACATTGGCCACTCACCCTCATTCTCCACGCCCCATTCCTCACGTACCCCTGACACTAATTGAACGTGAATTGCATGGGCTATAGTCAGGATTTGATTCCTCTGTATTATTTGGGAGGGCTACTGTAGGTTGATTACTGGGTAATTCAGAGGTCTCATTTGGTGGTCTCTGTGATTTGGCAATATACTAGGTTAGATTGTGCTAAGATTTGATAGTAGTGTTGTCTGATGTGCTAACCTTCTGCTCTAAGCTTGTCTGTGGACAATGGCTTTGTTTTAGCCACACTAAGTTACAGGTTTCAGTTCTAAGGGTAGTTCTACAGACAAATTTTACTTTCTGGGTATTTGTGTCTGTCCAGGGCACTGCTAACCTCTTGATGTAAAAACACCTAAAGAGAAAGTGAGTGTAACAAAACAACAAAACAACTTAAAAAAATTCAGGTATTAGAGGCCGTTAGAATTATTTATACGGAAAAGTCAACAAATAAAGCAGTGCGCTATAAACAGTTAAATGATATGCAACACAATAACATGAATCTCTTATCTGCCAAGGATGGAGCAGGAGTAAGTCAGGACCCACACAGAGTATGGTGAGGACATCAAGCAGATGGGAGCTCTAAGAAAATGAGCAAGATACAGTTTGTGGTAAGGGAGGTTTGCTCAGGTGCAATACTGGTTTGCATTGTGGGCATTTAGTATTATGGGTATATGGAAATCAAAGGGTTGGAAAGTACATAAAGAGGTTAAACAACAGGCAATAGGAATGAAAGAGTGGAGGGACTTTGGAAATCAGATTATCATAAGGGCTGGAAGCCAAAGACAGAACCTTGTTTTAAAACCGCAATATAAAGATGGAAAAATTGTGCAAAAATTCAAACTGGAGCTCTAGTCCTATGTTTTTAATTTCAGAAAATTTTAGCATAACATCTCAGTGAGGGATGGGACAGACCCAAAGAATGGGGTAGAGGGTGGGGGGCAGTATCACGGTAAGCAAAAAGGCACTGGAATCAGTGGCGGCTGGTGACTTCAAATCAAAGGGGCGCTGCAGGAGACAGCTGAATGGGTGGGGTCAATGGGAATGGGTGTGGCCAACTAGAAAGGAGAGGAGCTATGCTCAAAACCATAAAAACTGTAACTTTAATTAAATACTCTGCCCTGCGTGCCAAACCATCATTATGAGAGTCCAATCAAGACAAAATGAAGTGTAGAAGAAAAAACACATTTCAATCCATTGGCTGCATGACAGCTTACTTAATATCTAGATGGAAACAAAAAGGTTGTGAGGCATGAAGAAATAAATTACTTTTTAAATACATTACTGGAATGCTAGTCAAAATCAAGTATAAGAAAAACAAGCAGCACTCAACTCAAACCACTTCTCCTTGCACTGCAGTTCTAATTATAATTTATATTCAGCTTTATTAAAGTACCAAGTAACATGATGAAAGTAGCAATCTCTGTGATACCCCCACTTGTAAAAATGTTTCTTATTCAAAAAAGACCTGCTGCCTGACAACAACTATCTACCTGTTTCATGGGGAAAACATGATTAAAGTAAAAAACGAAAAGGAAACAAGCTCAACATACATTGCTTAAAGGAGTACTGCACAAGATATGGACCACACATGATAGATTGGCATTCTGTTTAGTTTGCAGGTAAAGCCTGTAATGAGCTCTTAAAATAATGTAATCCTGTCCTTTATTACAAATACTGCCATATGCATTTCAATACCCAAGGCTTATATGTTATCTAGTTATGTAAGTATTCTCTGCATGGCAACAACAGAAAGGCTTTCAATGTTGGCAGTTCTTTAACAGTATGCTTATTAAAACTTCCTTGCATCTTACAATCTCAGACAAGCTTACTAGATGGTCATTAAAGCACTGCTACTTAAACACAGAGCAACAGGCACTTTATGAATACTAATAAGCATAAATCAACAGTATAAAAATATGACAGAAACCACAACATTCTGCAAAATCAAGGACAGATGAAAAGCCATTGTAGTACTTGTGTCTACCTTGGATGGGGGGATATTCTGCACATTTACACTGCATAACTGCTCCTTGCCTTGCTTGGACACACCTAGAGTCACTATATGGGGGAGTGGGGTGCAACAAGTATGTCACAATTTGAAATGTCTTGGCTGACTGCAATGGCCCTGACACATTTGTCATACCTCTCAACCTCAGAGCAAGAAATCTGGACAAAGCCATACATAGAAGTGGGACAAAGGCCCAAAAATAAGGACAATTTTTAAATATTGCTCTTATAAACTTAGAAAGATAATAGAATAGTAGGTCTTGCATTAGTATGAATTTTCTGAAGGGTATGAAATCTGAAACTGAAATGTCTGTCATTATTTTCTAACTTCAGTCTTTAATGATTTGCCACTTCTTCTTTCGGCTTTTCCCAGTTAGGGGTCACCACAGCAGATCACCTGTCCGCTCATGATTGGCAGTGGAGTTTTACAGTGTCGAGTTGCCAGCCCGGCACCCAGCCTTCCACAGAAGGCGCACACACACGCACTCACACCTAGGGCCAATTTAGAATGTCCAATCCACCTGCAGCATGTCTTTGGGATGTGGGAGGAAACCGGAGCACCCGGAGGAAACCCACGCGACCACAGGGAGGACATGCAGACTCCGCACAGAAGGCACCCCAGCTGAGGATCGAACCGGAGAACCTTTTGCTGTGAGGCAACAGTGCTAACCACTGCACCACCATGGCCACCCTACATTAATGATTTGCCACTAATTTGCCAAAAAACCCACAATTTTATGAAAAATGGACCAAAAATGTGATTCAAAAATATAAAATAGCCACACAATACAGCTGGGAACCTGTCAAAGAAGGGACACTTCTTAATATTAGTACTGCAAACTTGAGCAGCTGACAAAATAAAAGAATCTACATGCATTTCTGAAATAAAAGTAATCTATAACTGATTATTACAGTTATTTATTAATTGTAAACCCTCCATGTTTTCTTCCAAAATTGCCATTTTGTGGAGGGATTATTAGGGGAAGAGCAACATTTTGAGCCAAAATTGGGGACAGTTGAGAGGTTTGGACATGCCTAATTCTATAAAGCAATTTATTTGCATGTACCTCTCAACCTGTTAATGCAGGAAATCTGGACAAGGCCAAATATATGGGGGGAACATATAAACAGTACTAAAAATTGCTCTTGTATAAACTGACTGAGCCATTTGATCGAATAACAGGTCTTGCTTTAGCATGCATTTTTCTGAAGGTTATGAAGTCTGAAACTCAAAAACAAAACACAAAAAGCACTTGAATTCAACCAAACAACGTAATGTAAAGTAATCCCAGCAGTATCCACCAAACAGATGGTGAAATTCGAACAGCTCACAATAAGGTAGATCCAAAAGAAAGGTCCAAAATTCCAGTAGAAAACAGCTTTATTTAAACGCCACAATCCTGTTCAACGTTTTTCATCAATGTAAGACTTCGTCAGAATACAAACATCTACAACAGTACACTGCCTTATATACAACCTACCCTACATAGGCAATCATCTAATTACTCAATTAACTAATTTAAAAATACCACCCACATTAAAGTCACAGCACAAACTAAAAAGCTTTTTACAAATAATGTGCAATGAAATGTTAGTCGTAAATACTATTTTTCAAAGAATGAAATTTAACTAATCTATTCTAAATTCATAAATTAACTTTCATAAATGTTTATATAGTAACTAAACTTATATAGGTTAAAAACAATGGTAAAATACATCCTTATAATTGTTGTATTCAAGTTAATAACTCTTGAGTTAAAATCTAAAGTAATAAAGGTTGTTTAAAAATAATAATAATAATTTAATACACAGATCAAAAACTTTGATACATACACCTTGCATATATATAAAACATGACCATCATACAATCTACAACCCAAAAGAGAAACACATGATGGCATATTTATTTCACACCCCCACAAGGGTATTTTTTAAAAACATTTCAGTGCAAATTACAACAATAGGCTACCTAAATCTGTTGTGCTTTTAATTTTAAATATGGTACAATGGATATATGGTCATTCAATCCTGGGAAGCGGTTGGATTCTAAAAGAATCTGCCAATAGGTCTCCTGATGGCATAATTTTGCTTCCCAGGGACCACCCCTAGCACTTTTAGCCACTGAATCCAAAATGAAGAACAGAAAAGTTCCATCCTCACAATTTATAGTATGCCTGTAAAGGGCATTGTTACCATTACACTTCTGTATGTCGTAAAAGTGCTCATATATCGCCGAAGTGGTCTTTCAGTCTTCCCAACATAAAATGATTGGCAGCCCTGACATACTGCCAAATAAACCACCCCAAATGAAAGGCAATTGTAAAATTTTTTTGCAACAATTTTCCTATTTCTGCTCTCCAAATAAATCATTTCTTGATTCAAGATGTATTTACATTGTGAGCACCCCACATTTATATGTCCCTTTCCTTTGGTCTCTCATACTCTGTGGTTGAATCTCCTGCTCCAAGATTCTTTTAACGTTGAATCCTTTTCTATAAATTGTTTTAACCTTTCTATCTTTAAGGCTACTCAGGTCAGTGATGTCCTGAAAAGTTTTAAACTCTTTCTCAATAATGTTGGTTAGCCTACCAACATTTGCACTATAATCAGTCACAAATAACAAATGGTCTTTCTCAAAGGTCTGTAGGTCATGCGATTGTGTGGACCCTAGGTCCAGTAACACCTGCCCCAAAATGGGTTTGAATCTAGTGGTCCTTCCTAACGTGACCTCTTTTTTCACTGATTCAATCAAATGTGGTGGGTAACCCCTGCCCAAAAACATCGAGGTTAATACCTCGCATTCCAGCTCGAATTCTGAATCCTGGGAGGTCATCCTTGATATCCTAACAAACTGCCCTTTGATAATCCCTTTCTTTTGAAATCCCGGGTGTGAACTGAGAAAGTGTAGGTAACAATTGGAAAAGGTAGGCTTTCTGTATACTTTAGAACTAAAACCAAAAGGGTTTTTCTTTATCGTAACATCCAAATAGTTAACCTCTTCCATGAACACCTGATGTGTAAATTTCAAAAATGATGTGGTGGAATTTATATATGTCAGGAACTCATCAATAGTTTCAATGGGGCCAGTCCAAAAAATACAAATATCATCCAGGAATCTTGAGTAATGAGTCCAGTTGTCAATAAACTCACAGTCATGGATGAATTTTTTCTCCCAAACGGCCATGACCATGTCGGCATAGGTAGGCGCACAGTTTGCCCCCATCGATACTCCACTGGTCTGCTGGAAATACTCTCCATCATAAAAAACAAAGTTGTTTTTCAGTACCAGCTCTAAAAGACCTATAATCATGTGCACATCGTTGTTCGAAATAGTTGGACGTTCCCACAAGGCTTCCTCTATCCACTCCAAACCTATTTCAGTAGGAATGACCGTAAATAAATCTACAACATCTATGGTCAGGAAAATGAGGTTTGGCTTACATAATTCAGGGGTGATCCTCCTCAAAAATTCCCACGAATCCTTAAGAAGATGGGTTTCCTTCCCCCGAACCTGTTTCAATTTCCAATCCAAGAGCTTTGAAATTGCGTGGGTCTTTGAGCCTTGTGCCACAATAGGTCTTAAAGGTGGATCTTGACACATTTGTGAATCTTGGGAATTCCAAATATGGTTGGTACTTTGGGGAGGGTCTCTAGAAAGGAGTATGTATCAAACTCAATAACCTCCTGGTCAAGCATATCCTTGATGGCCAGATCAATCTTTCGATATGACAGTAAAATTTCATTTATAGATGTTAAGGTGTATCGATTGGAATCAAATAAAATGCCATTCATTTTACTCTGATACAAAATTTCATTCATAAATACCGTACCCCACCTTTGTCCGGTTGCATGACCCTCACCTGGTGGTTCTGTGCCAGGTCCTGCAGTAACTGGTTTTCAGAATAGCTAAGATTGTACTCCACCTCACCTCGGTGTAATTCCTGGCGAATAAGTTTCTCAATCCTGGCCTCCAAGTTACTAAGTTGTGGATGTAATGGGGGATGAAATGTGCTAGATTTCTTGAGATGTAAACTAGGTGTAATCGGTGTATGACAAAAAAGATGTTCCAGATTTAATTTACGAATGAACAGTTTCAGGTCCAAAATGCTGTTAACCAAGTGGCTACCCCTAGAAGGAACAAACTTAAATCCCTTGGTAAACAGGTCAAAACATGTACTGGTAATGGAAAAATCACTATAGTTGTAAATGTGATACCCTTTCCTACTATAACACCTATACAAACCAATGTTGGAAATAGAAATATCCTCTTTCATTGCCAACCCAGGTTCTGATTCCTTTTCCACCCCTGCATACGTTTCTCCTTCCCTTGTGCAAAAATGGGATACAATGGGTAGGGTGGTCCCCCCTGCTGGTTCCTTATACGTTCTGATCTCCTTGGTAAAAAATGGTCACCTGAATTAATTGTTGGATTTTCTGAATCCAATGCTTCCATCCCCTCCTCCTCAACTAAAATGGGGGACGTAGGTTGAACCCTAACCTCGGTCTCGGTCTCTTTCGACCAGGAATTCCTAAAATACATGTTAGCACTTTGGGGAGGTTTAGGGTATTGTCTCCCTTCCCTGTATTCCCTCAGGTCCCTATTTAATTTATTATGTTTCCTTTTAATGACCATGTCACAGTGTTTGTCAATGCGTTCTGAACCTCCTGATATTTACAATTCTGGCTTTCAACTGTAAACAATAGGTCACTAGTAATTCTTTCATTACATTTGAATATTTCTTCAGTTAAGCTTCGAATTTCATTCTCATTTCTTTTCATAATGGCCTGAACTATTTCAAGCCCACACCTATCAAAAGCTTTAACTAGGTCCCTATGAAAATCGCTACCACAAATAACATGGTTTGGGTACTTATGTACCCTCAACCCTTTGGGTACAATGCTTCTTGTAACACATTCAGATAAATACATATTGTCAAGTACTAGGTTTTGTACCTGTGTAAAATGTCCTCAAGAATCGTAGATTTTCATCATAGGAAATACTCTCAGTAGAGCAGGGGCTAGCTCCCAGAAAAAACAAAGTCCGGTTTTGCATTAACCCAGTCTGAGAAAGATAAATGTTCCAATGCCGTTGGTGTAGTTAAACTAGGCTGGTGACACGGAATAGACGCTTCCCCTCCATCATCACGAAAAACGGACGGTGTATGCAAAAGTTCCGCACCTCCGTTGGATGTGTTATTTGTGATCCCCTGCTCACCTTGCTTCCGGCCCATACCATTGCGATTAGAGGTTGCAGGGGGGATAACGTCAAAATTTCCAATCCTCGTCGAAACCGCTTTCAGGACTTCCCTTTGCTCCGAAATAATAGTCTTAAGCCCCTGCCCAATAGGGGTAAGCAATTGAACCAATTGTGTTAGCTGACCCGTGAGCTGCGATATATCTCCGGTGACCGACAATACACCGGTCGAGTTACCATCGGTAGTAGAACTGCCCGGAACAGCCTCCATAGGAAACCACTCAAAAACAAAACACAAAAAGCACTTGAATTCAACCAAACAACGTAATGTAAAGTAATCCCAGCAGTATCCACCAAACAGATGGTGAAATTCGAACAGCTCACAATAAGGTAGATCCAAAAGAAAGGTCCAAAATTCCAGTAGAAAACAGCTTACAATAATCTAAAAGTCTGAAACTCAGTGTCTGTCATTTAGTGACTTCATTCCTAAATGATGTGAAAGAAAACCACAACTTTTATGAGGAACAAACGAAAAATAAGAAGCAAAAATCTATTAATTCTGCAAAAATCTGGACAGCTGAGAGGTATAGTTCAGCCGGGACTGTTTTTGAGTTTGTTGCACGTCCCTCCTCACAAAATCATGGTCAAATGGAGCTCCCCCCCTACAGCTATTCCAATGAACCATTACTTGGCTATTTCACCCCATTTACCATAAACACTAATGTGCATACTGCTTTACTTCTGCGATGATTTGGACTTCATTTCAAAATTCATTTAAAAGTTTTATTTTGCATTTTACAGCGCAAACAATAATAGATAGCATATCTGCTAAACAAAGCAATGCAGTCTCACAATGAGAACAGACTTAGCATTAAAACTTCTCTGCCCTTGAAAACTCACAATCACTGAAATAGCATTGAAACCCACATTCAAAGAAAATACATTTTGTCAGTGGCAGATTAACTTTAGGTTTGGGCTGTTTTCAAATCACAGGCCCCTTGCACACAAAACATACACATGCTCTTTCATACACCTTCCTGATTGTATTAAATTATATTCCTTGAACAATACAGTACAGTTTTAGAGGGTGTTTTCAATTTATTGTTTTGAAATTTTTCCAGTAAACAATGAAACAAAATGCATGCACCAGTAATGACAAAACTGCCAGTTGAAAACATTTCCATCATAAAAGTCTACTCAAACTTCTACAGTCCTCCAGTATCAGTACATATGCACAATCTCTGAAGAAGTAAAAGTCATCTAAATAATTCCACATTAAAGAGATTTGTAACTAATGAAGAGGTTGTTGCTAGCAAACAGCTTTGTATTTCATTGTTTCATCTACAAATAAAGTGTCTGTTACCCTTGAGGAATAAATTGCCTATCTTACACTAAAAAAAATGATAAGCTAGCAATATTGCAATAGGGAATGGATGGCAAAGTGATAACAGGTTCATAGCTACTAGGTATCTTCACCAAAAGAGAGTGCAGCATCCACCCCTTTTGCAACACAGTACAGTATCAGCAATGCATCTATCTACTGTGGGAGTAGAACCCACAGCTTTCTTCATCAAAAGCAAGTATAATACCTGTTTTGCTATTAACAATGCAAGCAGACTCAGCATAAGCAGCACTAAACATTTGCTCCCCTGCAGCTCTCAGCTCCTTGTAAATTCTACTCACTCAGTTGTATCTCTGAACTTTGCAGCACAAAGAAATCTGGAAAAAGCCAAAGTTTATTGTGGGGGGGGGGGGCAAAAGCCCAAAAACCAGGGACACATTTTAAACATTGCTTGTATAATGTTGGAAAGTTGCTAGAATAAAATGCTGTGTTACCACCATACATTTCACTACCAAGCCTAAAACCCAGGACCCTGTGCAAAACAGTCAAAGCAACATACCACTATGCCAAATCAGCTGTTTTGTGAAAGAGGAAGATGGAAACTTAAATGGCTACCATTTAGTGAATTCAGTTCTCACCATAGCACAGCTGTCAACCTCTTAGCACAAAACACCCGAACAAAGCCAATAATGGATGAATACAGCCCCCAAACATTCAGTGAATTCAGTTCTCACCATAGCTCTCAACCTCTTAGCAAAAAACACCCGGACAAAGACAGTAATGGGGAAATACAGCCCCCAAACATATTCGGTGAATTCAGTTCTTACCATAGCTCTCAACCTTAGCACAAAACCTGGATGAAGCCAATAATGGGGGAATACAGTCCCAAAAATAGGGACAAATTTCAAATATCCATCTAATACACTTAGAAAATTGCTAGAATAAAAACGTTTGTGTTACCATGCAATTTCTGAAGAATATGAAGTCTGATATTCAAATGCGTGGCATTTTTAACATTTGTTAACTAGGAAAGTTTGACTTGGAACAAAAGCTAATTTTTAGCAGAGGCCCAGGGAGAAACACTCCAGACAGACACATGTCTTTGTAAGATAGGAGGACATTACAGGAAACAAAAACAGGGAGGGCATACAGACCACGCAGAAGGTAAGGCACCCCCACCTAGAATCAAACCAGAAAACATGTAGCTGTCAGGCAACAATGCTACCCCTGCACCAATGCACTACTGGCTTTTCAAGGAGACAAAAATACAGAAACCACAGATTTTATGAGGAACAGAACAAGTATGAGGGAAAAATCTGCAACATTTTTACAAATGGTGGTGGGTAGGGAATTCAGGCTTTTGCCACCTGGGCCCAAGGTACAGGGTTCAAGCCTTATGCACTACCCACCACCATGTACCACCTGGGGCATTTTACACACACACACACACACACTACCTGGGACAGGTCCATTGCAGCACTAACAGCTTAATTCGTCGGAGCACTACAAGCCTGTGAGATGTCCTTCCCCGACGAGACTCCCAGCCTGCCGATGTTGCAGTCCGATCCCTTTCTAGTGACAGTCTATGCAGTTACAACTCATAGACTTCTGGGATTTCTGCACTTGAATGCTTCTTAATCTGGACTGCTGCTGAGACAGTCTGCGCAAGCTCCAGACTGTCTCAGCAGCAGTCTGGATATCGGAAATGCTGCTAGTGAGCATGCGCGAAGGTCCGCTATTTACGATCTTTATTTTCTTTGTATTTTGTTATTTTATTTTACTTTCTTTCTTTTTTTATAGATGGGGGGGGCTGCAGTCTGACAGTCCAATAGCACGGGCCGCCCCTGACTGGAATGCAACTTTAAGCAGGTATATTCAGCTACAAAAAGTACTTAAGCAGAAATCCTGGAGCAGAGTTCACAGTACTGCTTCTACAGCAATACCACAACAGACTAAGGTACCAGACTATGCAGAAATATAGCAGTGATGCTGTTTATGGACAAATGTTGTAATAAATGACTAAAAGAGACTCATACCTGGCAGTATATCATGGTCCTGTCACAACTATGAATGAAGCTACAAGGCTAAAACCCCAAACTTGGTTGAAAATGCAAAAATGCTACCTTTCCATGTAATTCTACTTATGGAAATTGAGGTGCAGTATAATGTATAAACAATGGTAAAATCTTGCAGTAATACACAATCTTCCCACAACTGCAAATGAAGCAACAATAATAAGGACCCAGACAAACTAAAAAAATGCAAATGGGTACCTTTTTTGGCTAAAACATGAATGAAAATCAGGAAAGTCCAACAAATATCACCACACAGGTCACCATAAGTGCAACCTGAAATATTTAAGCAGAATTTAAAAGAAAGCTTTTTTCTTCCCTTTGTATTTCACATATAGCTCTTTCCATGTCTCTCAGACTCTTGAATAAAAGACTCTGGATGAATGTAGCTCTGCTAAATATAGCAGACTTGCTAAACAGGGATCCAGTCAAATAAAGCCAATACTAGAAGTGCAACTTCTGACATTGACCCATATATCTATATATCTATCTATCTATACATACACACACACACACACGTGTGTGTGTGTGTGTGTGTGTGTGTGTGTGTGTGTGTGTGTGTGTGTGTGTGTGCATGTGTGTGTGCATATTTATAGAAATAAATACATTATATATATATATATATATATATATATATATATATATATATATATATATACACACACACACACACACACACACACACACACACATATGGATCTACTTCATATGGTCGACATTTCAGAATGTCAACATTCATATGGACGAGACCATATGATTGACATTCGAAATGTCACCCATATAATAAAAAATAAAAAACACAAAAAAACTTAACTTCACGCTGCTAGCAAGGGGGCTATGCCCCCCTGCAACCCCCCCTGGGGGGGGGCTCCACCCACTACACGCCCTGTAACTCAAATATACCAACTCTGAGATCGTACTACAGTGAGGAAGATGGAAATGTTTCCATTCCGCACTGTACGGAAATGCCGATTCTGCATTGTCGTCATTTTGAATGTCGATCATATGATCTCAGTCATATGAATGTTGACATTCTGATATATCAACAATGTGAAGGGAACCCATATATATATAAATATATATATATATATATATATATATATATATATATATATATATGTATATTTTTTTATAGGAGAGTAGGGAGTTTTAGCTTCTGAAGTACAGTGATTTAATATGTGTGTGTGTGTGTGTGTGTGTGTGTGTGTGTGTGTCTGTATACAGTGGATATAAAAAGTGTACACACCTCTGTTAAAATGCCAGTTTTTTGTGATAAAAAATTAGACCACAATAAATCATTTCAAAACTTTTGCCACCTTTAATGTGACCTATAACCTGTACAATTCAATTGAAAAACAAACAAATATGTTAGGGGACAAATTTAAAAAAATAAAAAATGTACAATAAGCTGCTTGCACAAGTGTGAACACCCTTAAACTAATACTTTGTTGAAGCATATTTTGATTTAATTACAGCATTCAGTCTTCTTGGGTACACACTTACCGTCAATTAAAGAGACTCTGATTAACCCCAAATTAAGTTCAGCTGTCCTAGTAGAATTTTCCTGATATTTACTCAGTTGCCTGTTACAGCAAAAGCCATGGCTCAGAGAGTGCTTACAAAGCATCAAAGGGATCTCACTGTTGAAAGGTATCAATCAGGAAAAGGGTACAAAAAAAATTCCACAGCATTGGATATACCATGGAACACAGTGAAGACAGTCATTAAAAAGTGGAGAAAATATAGGACAACAGTGATGTTGCAAATAACTGGATGCCCCTCCAAAATTGATGAAAAGACAAGACAAAAACTGGTCAGGGAGGCTGCCAAGAGACCTACACCAACACTGAAAAAGCAGCAGGAATTTCTGGCAAGCACTGGTTGTGTACTACATTTGACAACAATCTCCCACATTCTCCAAATGTCTGGACTATGGGGTAGGGTTGCAAGACAGAAACCTTTTCTTACACAGAAAAACATCCATGCCTAGCTAAAATTTGCAAAACAATACATCAAGTCTCCTAAAAGCATGTGGGAAAATATGTTATGGTCTGAAAGTTGAACATTTTGGCCAGAATTCCAAAAGGTACATTTGGCGCAGAAAAAAAAAACAAGTACCAGTCACTTTTTGCCCAAAACCTTCAGGCATCTGCTAGACAGCTGAAGATGAAGAGGAATTTCACCTTTCAACACCACAATGACCCCAAGCATACATCCAAATCAACAAAAGAATGGCTTCACCAGAAGAAAGTTAAAGTTTTGAAATGGCCAGAGCCCGGGCCTAAATCCAATAAAAAAATCTGTGGGGTGACTTGAAGAGGTCTGTGCGCAAGAGATGCCCATGCAATCTGACAGATTTGGAGCACTTTTGCAAGGAAGTGTAGGCAAATATTGCCAAGTCAAGATGTGTTATGCTGATAGACTCCTACCCAAGAAGATTGAATGGCATAATTATATCAAAAGGTGCTTCAACAAAGTATTAGTTTAATGGTGTGCACACTTTTGCAACTAGTTTATTGTATGTTTTTTATTTTTTATATTTTTCCCCTAACAGAGTTGTTTATTTTTCAATTGAATTGTACAGGTTATAGGTCACAGTAAAAAATGCAAACCAAAAAGAAAAGCTGTGCAGAAACACGGAGACACCAACAGCTAAAACAGCAATGTTTTATTTTGTAGTTGTAAGCGCTTTCACACCCTTTGGTGCTTCCTCAGACAATACAAAACTTGAAAGGAGCAACTTAAATAGATCCTATACAAATTCAAACAGACCAATAAAAATTCACCTGTCATTAATGATTCATACAAATTTAAAGAGATACTAAATAAAACAAGTATAAAATACAAAATGTCACTAAAACATATACATAATAAGCTCATTTCTTAGGCAGCTTATGCCCTTTTAATGCTGGTTTAATAGATAGAGTATCATTAAGACCGGAGCCCAAGTGCTAAGTGTGCTCCCATTCTAAATATCCATTTCATTTCCATTGTATCAGTATAAGCATAAATATCCCCCTGCCTAATATTACTGTGTATAACTTGTACTACTTGAAACAGTAATAAGTGTGTAGTGTCTTCAGTTACCGTATGCTTAGCTAAAGCACTCTGCAATAATTCTTTCCTTGTATAGTAAACATGATCCCTTATATGCTCACGAAGTCTTCTATTTGTTTTTCTTACATAGAATTTAGCACATGTAGAACATTGGGCCAGATATATCACATTCTTGGTATTACAATCAGCCTGCACCTTAAACTGCCATGTGCGTTTAGTGTCCGGGTATATAAAATATTCTTCCTGAGTAATAAACTGACAAAAAATGCAATTATTGCATCTTGTCATGCCTTTTAAAAAAGGCTGTTGACTAGTTCTTTTATTAGGATAACATAATAATTGCTTTAATGTATTCTTATTCTTGCAGACCACTCTTGTACGTGGACCAACTATTTCTGTAATGTCCTGATCCATGTGCAAAACATGCCAATTCTTATACAACACATTCCTAATATATTTAACATCAGAACTATATGGCAAGATCAAAGGTACCCCTTGTGTACTCCTACTGCTATTCCTATTTTTTCTGATAAGAAAACGCATAATTTATATATATATATATATATATATATATATATATATATATATATATATATATATATATATACATATATTACATATATATATATATATATATATATGTATATATATATATATATATATATATATATATATATATATATATATATATAGAGAGAGAGAGAGGGGTCTATGTTTCTTGATCAAAATTTCAAAATCCCAAACAAGAAACGTAGAAACCCACTTAAGCGAAAGTGTACAACATTGAAAGTGCACTTTCACAAAAGCCGATCAGAAAAAAGCAAAATAAACTAATTTAAACATGTTTTTCAGGGGGGTCAGTCCCCTTTGCATCCCCCCGTGTAAGGGCCTGTGACCCCCCCACACCCCCCTACTTAAATATATTACCTCTGAGATCGCACTACAGTGTGGAAAAGGATATATTTCCTTATCCCCACTGTAATGTGCTTCCGTGACTTGGCTTTTGTGAAAGTGCACTTTCAATGTAGTCTACTTTCGCATAACTGGGTTCAATCTTCTGTTTGTCGAGAAAGTGTGTTTTCAACAAAGAGAAGTAGACTCATATATAGATATATATACACACACATAAGCTTAACATTAAAACATTTGAAATATCTGTCTCATATCAGATATCACAATATTTTTCATGTGGCTCAAATCTTTTGCCCAATATGAGGTTTGAAGTAAATGTTGATTATGCTAACCACATGAAGTCTGTGTCCATTTCTTAAATGAGGCAATTCTGAATATCAAATGTTACAACTCCTATCCCACCACTTCCACGGGTTTCATCATTTATATTTACTCAGATATGTTGAAGCATAAGACATGATCATTCATCATCTCTTCTACAAATTCCAAGTTTTTTTTCTTCTTGATAATGTTTATTTGTTTTTACTACTAATGAAAAATGTGTTTTCTTCCTTTATTATTTATTTACTTATTTTTGCTAGAACTGTAAAAATCTAGTAACGTCATTTGTTATCCTCCCTCCTGAGATGAGACTGAAATTGATCTATCTTGATCAGTGCTCTACCCAGTTAATAACAACAAATAAATAAATAAACAAATATATCACCTTTTCCTAGCCACTGTACTGTTTGCATTCAAATAAAATCTATGATTATTTATTTTCTTCTTAATTGTTACTTCTATCTTCCTTCACATATTGTATTTACTTTAATTTTTTTTTGTTTGTGTTCTGCATAACCGACTCATTAATGCATCACCTTGGCATGCTATGCTGAATTGTGTTACACAAGACTTACTCAGTCTAGTGCTCAGAATCATACATACTTCACAACCTCTTATTACAAGAATTGTGGACAAAGCTAACAATAATGAGGGAAACAACTGCCCAAAATCTGGATAGATTTTAAATATTGTTCTTATAAATTTAGAAAGGCACTACAATAATCAGTTTTTCATTAGCATGCTTTTTCTGTAGTTTAAAAATCTGAAACTCAAATGCCTGTCATATTGACAATTGCAAAACTCAGTAATTTGCCAGACAATCACAAATTTTAAGAGGGACAGAGCAAAAATATGAGGCAAAAATATGGAGATTTTGTGAAATTCTGACTGTTGAGCCCGAAATACTAAAGAAGGAGGCATGTCCATTTTCATAAAAGATATCCACACTTCCAGGCTACTTGCTCAACATAAAGCTTCCGAAACTATCCAAGTACAATTAACACTGGGAAAACTGCAATTCAGGTTGCAGCATGTTACAGATCCCCCGCCATGCCCCAGGACGCCCACTCCATATTTCTCGATATACTGGATAATATTAAGGTACAGCCCAATACCCTAATTTTGGGAAATTTCAACTACCCATCCATCAACTGGGAAAACTATTCATATACTAACTCATTTGCCCAATGTTTGCTGGAATTCATCAATTGCAATGCCCTGGACCAGCTTGTCCATACCCCTACCAGGGATAGCAACATCCTGGACCTGGTCATTACCAATATGGATAACAGATGCTCCATGCCTGAGGTCAACTCCTCACTGGTCAGGTCCGACTACAAGTTAATCACCCTAGACATCCATATCACACCCGCCTCCCATTAAGGAAACCAGCACAAAAAACTTCTCCAAAGCCAACTTCATGCTTCTTAAGTCAGAAGTGGCAAACTTCACTACACCCACACAGATGGAAAATAGAGGCATGACTGCTGAATCATATACAAATGCACTGTATAAGCACATACATGGACTGTGCCATCCCCAGCGGAGCCAAGACTATATCCTCCAAAAATGAAAACCAATATGGTGGTCCCCTGCCATAAACAAACTCTACAACAGAAGGAAGAAACTGTTGCAAAAAAGAGTAAAATGCCATGATTGCAGGAAGTCCCTGGTCAGCCTCAGCAAGAAGCTGAGATCCCTCATAAAATCCACCAATGCTAGTTACGAAAATAAAATCTCCATGGATTCTAAAGACAGTCACAAAACTTTCTACAGCTATGTCAAGAATCTCAATGGCAACACTCAGATCTGCTCTGAGCTACAGCACAATGGCACAACATTTACCAAACCAACTGATATTGCCAACATCCTGGCAGATAGGTTCAGTGCTATCTTCACCCCCCCCCTCAGCCCCCAAAGGGCCCATCCCCATACCAGATGATTGCAAATACCCTGTAATCATGGCCGCACAGGTTAGGACCACACTCTCCAAAGCCAAGAACACAGCATCCTTGGGACCGGACAACATCCCAGGCTGCATTCTGCACAAACTACAGAATGAATTGGCACCCCACCTAAGTACCATGTTCAACCATAGCCTCACTTCAGGCTTTGTGCCTATAGAATGGTGCACAGTGACAGTAATCCTATTCCACAAAGGGGGTGCCACCACTGACACAGGAAACTACCGCCCCATTAGCCTAACAAGCCTAGTCTGCAAGGCCATGAAACACATCAACCTAGAGCTTAAAAACAAAGACATAGGTAACCTCCAAACTCTGGATCCACTTAGTTTGGGTTAGTAAAGGGTAGATCATGCCTACTAAACCTGATTGACTTCTTCAAAGTAGTCACCAGAGCCGTAGATGAGGGTAAGGTGGTGCACACAGCCTATCTTGACCTTGCCAAGGCTTTTGACACCATCCCCCACTCTGGTATTCTAGATAAACTCACTGGACTAGGCATAAATCCCTATGTCACAAGATGGGTGGCCAACTGACTGACTGACAGAACCCACACAGTGAAAGTAGCCGACTCCAAATCAGTCTTCAGACCAGTTACAAGCGGAGTACTACAGGGTTCTGTCTTGTGTCCTCTCCATTTCAGTGTCTACTTCTCTGAAGTCCAGGCTAATACATCTGGTCTCTGGCTAATGAAATTTGCAGATGACTGAAAACTAGGAGCCATAATAGATTCACCTAAGAATTTGGACATTCTACAAAGAGGCCTCACTGAGACTGATGTCAAAGTCATGGCCTAAAGCTCAATGCGAAGAAGTGCATTGTCATTCCCTTTGGGAAAAACAATGTACCCATGAACTACCACATAGGTGGTAGCCTACTAAACACTGAGAGTGTGATAAGAGACCTTGGGACACAAGTGGACAGTAGTCTCTCCTTTGAAAATCATGTCCCCACAGTAGTCAGGAAATCCTTCTACATGTCACATCTCATTACAAAGGGGTTCTCCTCCAGAAAAAGAGAGGTCATCATTCCTCTCTACTCATCCATCATCATCAGACCCATTATAAAGTACAATGCACCGTTTGGCATGTACCTTGTATGACATCTGCAACAGCTGGAAAGGCAACAGAAATACCGCCTGCCCTCAGGCGACCTTTGCCTAACATACAAAGCCATGTCTAACCCAGATCAGATGGACATGCTACACTTAAAGAAATCCCAATCTCACTGAGCCACTCAGTCCAGTGACCTAAACCTTGTCATCACAATAAACAGAACATGCTGGAGGGATAGATTCCTGTCCCAGAGTCTTCCCTTGCTCTGGAACAGGCCATCCATTCATGTCAAGCAAAGCTCCTCATTAGCCCTCTTTATGAGAAATCTTGACAATTGGATTGGAAACAGGAAATTACCCTGGGATCACTGCTGTGGCTCTGCTTAACAGGGGCACAGGAAAATAATTTTCTTGGGTGGCGAAAGCCAGGGAATCTTGTTTGGCTAGGCTAGTACATACCTAAGAACCTATGAACCCAAGTATGGAGTCATAGCAACTGTCTTTAAAACTCACTGCAAATAATAAAAAAAACAGCAGCACTTTCTTACTTTTCAGAAAATAATATTTTCATATACCACATTCCATAATGGCAGTGATAATTAATCTTTTTGTGCAGCCTTCTATATGATGAACATCAGTTAATTAAGGAGAATGCAATCTAACTCTGAGAGAAAAAATAATAGTCCTAAGCCTAAGTTATAGCATTTGTGAGGTATGGACAAAAGTTTGATAGGGGGGCAAAGAAAAGATGGAAAACAATTTAATTGGAAGATAGCCAGGTGTCAACATTTTCTGGATCTCAGTAAGAAGCAGTAATGTGTATAGCAGGTGATTTCTTAACACAGAAGAAGTAGTGCATTCACAAAGTAAAAGCTGAGGGAATAGTTTCAGAAATGCTTTAAACATTTCAGTATGAGACACAAAGCAATGAAATGCATCAGATCACAGGATAATATATAAGAAGAGGCAAGAGTGATAAACTCATTGAAGTGAAACTTTGAATAAGTTATAATTATTACCATCCAGTATTATTAAATATAAAATTATTCTTCAGCAACAAGTATTTATTTATGTCAGTGTCTCGTATTTTACAAATATTTTTGGCTTACATACTTGTTTCCCATGAAATCAAAATGCCATTGAAAGTAACTAACATAATTGGTTAATGTGCCTCTAGATTCAGAAAAATCCAAGTATAGCAGCAGGAGTCAATCGCAGACATATAAGAAAATTAAAACTTACACTCCCTATGCTCTTTATATGTTTCATGCTGCATTAATGTTTAGTCATGCTGAGAAACTGCTTTAATGTGAAAAGTGGGCACAGATGTTTGAAGCTTGTGAAATTTGCCTTCTTTACTTCATTTAGAAGGAGTCTTATTATATCTTGACTGTCTGCTTAAAGTCATTACTGCTGGTTAGGTTTTGTAATGAAAATATCTGCAAAGGTCTGTTCTATTTAGCTGTGTGTGTGTGTGTGTGTGTGTGTGTGTGTGTGTGTGTGTGTGTGTGTGTGTGTGTGTGTGTGTGTGTGTGTGTGTGTGTGTGTGTGTGTGTGCATGTGAGTGTGTGTGTGTGTGTGTGTGTGTGTGTGTGTGTGTGTGTGTGTGTGTGCACTTGTAGTCATAAGGGATATGTAAGTATATAGGCAAATGTGCATGTGTGTATATGTGTGGGTGTGTATACATATATATGTATAGACATACATATATGTATAGACATACACGGTTATATAGACATATATTTGTATACCTATATAAGTTATACATTTATGTTCCATTTTTAATATTTAAAATGATTCTAAGGTGGAAATAATATCTTAATTTTAAATTTCAGTTGTAAATGATGTTGTTATATTAAGACACAAGTTCTAAACATTGTGATATATTCACACGTAGACATGCACAAGTACACACACACACACACACACACACACACACACACACACACACACACACACACACACACACACTTATGGTTTCTGGTGCTTTTAATTTCTCCAAGTCTTTTGGGTTTCTAATACCATGATGGGAATGGACCCCATTCCTAAGTCAAAGTACGATTAAAGTTCATGAAATTAGTATTCTTTCACTATTTAATGTCAGCCAAAAGTGCTCTTCACAGCACCTGCAGTGTGCCCAGTAACGACTCCTTCTGCAAGTTGTATGGTGTTACATGAATTGGTAACATATCTAAATACGACTGTAAATTCTTTTTTATAAGACCCCTTGCTCCTACTACTATTGGAACTGTCTGGTTATCTTTCTTCCACATGGCTCTCGTTTCTGCCTGCAGATCCAGGTACTTTATAACTTTGTGTCTCTCTGTACGCAAGACACTGTAGTCACTGGGTATGGTGATTTCAATGATCAATGCTAGAAAACCGGATATAGCATCTATCTTTTTAACTGTTGGTATTGGGTGATCCCATGTGATATAAACTTCATCATTTTCTATGATTCTTTGTGGATTGTGTTTCCAGTGTTTTTCAGCCACTTCGATACCATAATGTTTGCACAATCTCCAGTGTCATAGTCTCGCCACATTATTATGCCTTTCAGTATACAGTCCCTCTGCCATTAGTACATTGCAACCAGTAACAAAGTGTGTGACTGTTTCCAGTTCAGTTTTACAAAACCTACATATGTCTGTTTCTCCCACATGTTCAGTGGACTTTGTAAACTGCTATCTTGGGCTGCCAATGTTAACCTTTCATTTCTTGATGTGAATTCACCTCTCCTTAACCATTCCTGTGTTTGTTCTTGATCAACATGAGGCTCTTCCACAAGTTTTCTATACTTTCAACTATATTTGTATTTTTTCCACATTTCTTGCCATAGGTGCCACAAGTTGTTTTGGGGTGAGAGGAGCACTTAGTGATCTAAAAAGGGTAATCTTTAAAAAATATTTACTACCACAACATAGGTTCACTTGAAGGACATTTTAAGCTTAGTCAATTTTCCTTTTGGTGCTTGAATCAACATTTCCTGATTGGTCTTACCTATCCCATTGCTGTTAATTGTATATTAGCCCTAGTGAGAATAAATGTGATCATACTATAGAAAATTTGAGGGGACCCATGTACAGGATGCAGTATTTAGGAACTGCTTCTATCCATTAGTGGTATGAGGGGCAATCCTGGGGAGCATTTTCTATTACCTATCCTTAGATCCAAGTTGCATTTATTTGCAATATAAAATATTTATTGTTTTATAACATGATTTTTTTATGTGGACAATTCACACAATACACCCTACTTGCATTTTATATTACAAACATTTTAAGACTGATTTCATGTTACAGGTTTTATTTCATTCATCTAATACATTCTGTATTTTAATTAATTTAAATTGAAACTTCATTGTTAATTGTTTAATTGATCAATGCTTCTTATTGGTTAGTTTCCATTTGAAAATGTATTTAACATGACCTTTGGGACAGTACATGCCTATCTGATGAAGTTTGTAAGGCGAAAACATAAGGGGAACTGTTTTTACAATGTTTATGTGCTTAATGTGCTTTGTGCTTTTAAACCACTGTATTCATATGCATTTTGGATTAAACTTCTGTTGAGTGGACCAGCTGGCTCCTGGTGCCTTTCTTCAGGTTATTAGTAACTTTTGGGCATTTTCAACCACTTTTTTAAGTTCACACAAGAATAAATGTAATGTAAGCACATTGGGGGATGTCAGGTAAGGTAAACAAATTTATAATATGTCAGGAATGATGAATCAATCCCATACAGGTGGTAGTCCATAAAATAAAACATAAGCAATGCTAAGCATTGCACATCTATGCTGACCAGGTGTAAGCATTATGTAAATATGAATGCTAAGCAATGAGTAACCCAGCTAAGTGAATTTGCTCATTAGCAAGCAGTGCTGAACCTGCCCCTTTAAGCACTGCCAACCTTAGCTAAGCAGGTTTGCCCATAGCTTAGATTAGCTCAGCATATTCAAAACTGTCTTATCACGGCAAAGGGTGGGAAATTGGCCGTATTTAAACCTTGCATTTGGGAATACAGCTCATAACTGGTTGTAGATCCCCACTGTAGGCAATATGGCAGGTGCTGGAGATGGCATGTGCTTTCAGGTGCAGCGTTGGGGCATACAGGAGTCCAAGGTCATGATAGGACTCCCTGTAAAAAAACATGTAGTGAGACTGCTGCAGGACCAGCACCAGGGCTCCCAATACAAAGCAAAAGCCTGGGAAAGTCTCACCTGTAATCTCACCAGTGCCACTGGCATCCCTCAGACTGGTGAACAGGTCTGACACCACTATGCCGACTTGAAGTGGAGGAAGAGGGAGCTCTTGGAACAGTGGGTCCAAGAAGCAAGACAGAGGGATGATGTCCCAGCAGTGTGTAAGTATTCATAGCAATAACTGTTCACCAAAGTCCAGCCTGTGTATGTGATGGATAGGTATGCATAAATGTTTCTCCATCTTCATTGCAGCTCCAGCTGAGTGGGTTGCAAACCAGGAAGCCCATACCAGCAGGTTACAAAGGCTGTGTCAAAAGGCTGGTAAGTAACAATCTAGCTTGTACTATCCATACCAAATAAATATAAAGGAGTAAAATGACACCTGCCATTATTAAAAATGGTTGAGGTTTCTACTGAATAGAGCAGACAATATTACAGTAATAGTCTCATATAAGTCATATATTAATAAAACTATAACTGCCTGTGAAATAAAAATTCTAAACCCTGGACTGGTTGTGTCTACTCTGGTATGGTATGATTTGAAATGTGTACAGGTTATGCATAGCAACTATAGCTCTGAAAGCATTAAACGATCAAGTGTCATCTGACAAAGTTAGTGCCTCTATAACATATGAGATTAACTGATATTACAAATGTCATGCACCAAGATCTGATATCTGAATAGTAATGCTGTGTTAACCACTGTTTTCCACACTGTGCTATGTGAACAGGTATGTATAGGAATGTATGTATAAAAATGTTGTAATTACAAAGTCAGATCGTAACAACAAAGAGAGAATGAGAAATAAATCATTCAAAGAAGAAACAACGGTTTCTCAATAGCTCCATCTAATAAAACACACACTTGTTATATTTTTACCAGAAAGAGTGAATCCCAGGAGTGGTAATAAGCTGTATGCATAATTTCAACTAGAATTTTGTGAAAATGTGTAGAAACAGTCAGGTTGTATTACAAAATGTTCCCTCCACAGGTCTTCCAGGTAAGAGAAGACATAAAGTAGCTATAAGAAGTCTGTAGTTATACTGTGTCCAACACCCATGGTCCAACCCCAAGGCTGCAAATGACAACAAGATAAGTACATACAACAAGTGATCTCCCCCAAAAAATATTCAAAAGTGTCATGCTGTCACAGCTACTGGTCTCTGCTAACTACAACCAGGGTGACTGATAGAAATCAAGGCAGATTGTGTCAGTAGCACACACACACACACACACACACACACACACACACACACACACACACACACACACACACACACACACACACACACACACACTATGAGTGCACGTATGTAACCCTGACTATGTGAATATGGTTAGAAACAGTCATGTAGTAGTAACAAACGTTTCCTCCACGGGTCTTCCAGGTAAGAGAAAGTATAAAGTAGCTATAAGAAGCTTGTAATTATACTGTGCACAAACATACCACTGCCAAACCCAAGGTCATAGTTGTAATAATACTTGTAGAGTAATGAGTAGAGCAATGATCATTAAAGCTGTAACCACTGCAAGAATCTACATTTGTTAACTGATATCTCTTTCTCCCCCACCTTATCTTCACCAATAATCTAAACACATAAATGAATGTGTATGTTTTCCACCAATTCTACTGTTCGGACATGTGTCCAGTTGTTCTAAAAATGTTAAAATTTATTCCAATTAATGTTCCCTGTTCAAATACTATAATTGGTGGCCTGTTGCTATCAATGTAACCTGCATGCAGGTGTAATGTCCACTGTGGTTGCATATATGCATGTGTTCTGTTTGCTATGCAAATGTTCCAAATATGTTATATTGGGTTAATGGGAATAGTCATGAATGCTGTTATAACTAATCCTAGAATGCATTTACCATTACTAACCAACATATGTTCAAAAACTGCAACACCATAGAATGACAGGGAAGGCCAATCCCAGCGGATCCACCTCTCCTTCCACATCTGGTCATGGCACCAGGCCCCGGCACATCTGAAACGCACCATGGGACCTCCTCGTCCACTGGTCCTACACCATCTTCAGGTGGAACCGCCTCAGGGGATGGGGCCTTACCCTCCCTCCCTTCCTGGGTGCAGGCGCAGACAGGATCCAGTCACAAAAAGCCAGGTCTGTGGTCTGATGCATAGCGAGCTCTGCAAGGAATTTGGAGATCTGCTACGCCAGCATGAGGGCCAAGTGGCACATTTAGAGGGTTAGCCTGCCCTTCCTGCTCAGCACCCAGCACAGCCACCTTCAAGACAGTGATGGTGCAGTGGTGACTGCCCATGGGTGAGGACTTTAGTCCAACTGTATCCATTTGGGGTTTTTTGGGCTTCTGATTACCAAACACCCCTCCCCGTCCAAAGCGTTTACCCCCACATGTACCATATACCACCCCTGCATGCTGTCTTGTCTGTCCTCCTACCCAACTTACCTCCCCAAATGTACCTACTATCCTTCTCCAACATCTCACTCTCACCTTAAAAAAAATAAAAAAGGGCAATCTGTTTCCAAAAAAAAACTTTGCCCCATACATAGTTGTCTATTTCACACATGTGTCTACTGGGCACATGTAATCTTATCTAAATGGCTTCACAACACATTATTTTTGTCCTCACCCCTCTCTCTCAGGTTTGAGTGTCCAAATTTACCCCCAAATTCATTCAGTATATATGCACAGCTCTTGATGTAGAAGAAATGGACAGCTATGGATCTTCCCTACACCAATCCTGCACATCCCTAGCTATCTGTCACGTTGTTTTACCCTGTTTGTGCCCCCTTTTTCATCACTTTCCTATCACCCCTTTTTTCTTTTTTTTTAAAGAAATTAGCACAGGGGGTAAGCAGGAGTAAGCAGTAGTAAGAGGGACTAAGCCTGTTTGAGTGGTGCTAAGCAATGCCTACATAAATTAAGCTCTTTTAAGGCAAACTCAGCATATTTAACCAGAAGTTAGCATTGCTTACCACCGCACAGACACATGCAAACCCACTTAACAATTGCTTCAAAGTGCCTTAATCACTCTGTATCCAACAACCCTTGTTCTGCCCAGCAACAAAATAATCAGTCCATGCAAGTCTTGAAGCCCTGACCCTGCGTAACATAACAAGTTACCACTAAGCCATCTGAGCTATAGATATGCATGATGTTTATTCAGACATATCATGCAGCACAGACATTCAACAGTAGGGATATATATATAGGCACACTGTATGCCAATGTAATCATGGCAATGTGGGAACAAAAATTCATATTTCATTTGGAGTTTATGCAGTATATTAATTTATACAGTAGGTTTCTGGACGACCTGTTCTTCATTTGGAATGGGCCATTGGAGCAGATTGATCAGTTTATTTCATACATCAATGCTACCACTGAATTTTTGAAGTTCACTCATCAAATAGGGATAGATTCTATTTCATATTTGGATATTTTACTTTCTAAAGATTCAACACATAATCAATTTAAAGCTGATATATTTCGTAAAAAAACATATTCCAATAAATTTTTACATTTCAGTAGTAATCATCCACAGCATGTAAAAAAGGCAGTTATAAAAGGACAGATGGTATGAGCAGCATGCATGGTTTCGCAATTTGATGAATTTATTGATGAATGTACCTTCATTATGAACATGTTTTTAAATAGGGGATATCCCAAGCAATTTATAGAAGCTATATTCAATGAGGTTTTGAACAAAAGGAGAAATGGTTTTTATATACCACTATTAAGAGATAGTAATAATTTCATTGCGCAGCAAGTAGAACAGCAGGGTTCAGAGCAACAGATGCCATTATTGAATACACAAAATCAGTTCATTACTGGGAATAACACAAATTATGTCAATAATGGAAATGCAGTTTTTATTACCACTTTCACACAAGATTCTGAGTATGTTAAAAATCTGGTGATGAAAAATTGGAACATTACTAAGGGGGATCCAGATTTAGTGACATTATTGGGTCCACAACCAACTATAGTGTACAAAAGAGATAAAAATTTAAAGGATTGGTGTAATACAGTACCGAGTGGGGTAAATAACACAATAGGTAAAATGAAAAAGTTCAATATGTGTAGCTACTGTTCAGATATCTTGGAAGTTGAGGAAATAATCATTAATGGTATTCTGATCAAGATAAAAGGTAACTACAATTGCAATACCTCGGGGGTAGTATATGCTGCAATTTGCTCATGTTGTCCGGCCTATTACATAATGAAAACTGAGCGCAAATTAAAGCAACGCATCTATGAGCATAAATATGATATAAATAAACAATTGCATAAAAATGCTCTATATAGACACATATTACTATGCCCTGAGCATAAATTCAAGTTCATTATATTTGAACAAATTGCACTATCACCTAGAAAAGGTCCCTGGAAAATTATGTTAGAGTCCAAGGAATACTGGTGGCAAGTATATTTAAATGCCACCCAAATCCCTGGTATAAATGATTCCATTTCAGTCATCAGTATTTTAAAATTAAAAGGTATAAATAGATAACGGGGTTGTTGAATTCAGCATAACCTTCAGTTTTGTCAGTTTTTTAGTCATTTATCATTATTTATTTATTATTAATTGCACATTAATATCTTATATAATAATATTTTTATATGTATTTTTAAATTATAGGTACAGTGTCATATATATTCATATAGGAAGTACATTATTATAAACTATTATGTATAATTAAATTAAAATAAATTAATTCGATACACATCAGTGTATGTTTAGGCAAAATTTATAAATGGTAGGTAGTATTTCTTGCCGTTTTGGTGGTTTTTATATCTTAATTGATTAATTGTTTCAAGCACACCTTTTTTATATATATAAATGTTGCATTGTGTAGTTGAATTTGTAGAAGTATATAAACTGGTAGGCAAACATGGAAACAGTCTATTCCAACGATTCCAAACTAAAGCAGCAGCAGACAAAAATTCTTCAAAACGTAGCTTTTATTCACATAGAACAAACGAACTGGATAAGCGCTTTCACATACACTATGCATGCTTCTTCAGATCCTGATTCTTATGAGTTTACCACACATTTAAATACTCTATATCCATCAGTTAATTAAAATCAGTTATTCAATAAACTAATTAACTGATCACTTAGCCTTTTAAACTGATAGTTACAGGAACTGCATAGCTTTTCACTGCAAGGCATATAGTTAAATTATAACAATAGAAAGCTATGATACTGAAACTATTTAACTTTTGTAGCACTTCAAATATATGAAAAATATATATCTAATACTATATATTAAATCATTTCAGAGTTAAAAATGCAAACATGGATATAAATTAACATAATAAATTAATAACGTTAAAATAGGCATTTGTTAAAAACAAATGTAATAATATGAAATATATCAATGCTGCAAATATATAAAAAAGGAAATAATCTATATTCAACACATAATTTGATTAATATTTATATAAAATTGATTCTATGTAATAAAATAATAAGTGTACAAGATAATTTATAATGTGTGAAGTAATTCTTAATTATACACTGCTAATATATATCAAAATAAAATATATATATGCATCAGTACAATATTTTGAATCTTTTTATTAGATATCGTACCTTGTATATAATATAAACATCAGATGCTTTACAATATTGCATCAGTATCAGATTTCATGTGGGAATATAAATAAAGGATAGTTTGTAAGACCTAATACCTGGAAATAGTTAAAAGATGAATTTGCTATTATATATGTACGTATATGCACTCTTAGCCTTAGGGAGTATAAGGCTATCTTCTTTTTCTGAGTGCTGGTTTTATAGATACATATTGATTGATTCCTGGATATTGGTGTGCTCTCAACTTACAATTGTCTGGATATTGTTCTGTCCAACAATGTCTTTTTATATGGTGAAATCCTATACCATCAGAAATGGGGTGTTGCAATGGGAACTCCATGCGCCAACACGTATGCAAATCTTGTGGTCTTTCAGTGGGAACAAACATTTCTATTTAACCATCCATTATTTAGTAAAATTATACTATACGAAAGATTTGTTGATGACATACTTATTGTATGGAAAGGTACTCTAATAGAATTTAAAATGTTCCTAGACTACCTCAACACTACAACTTCTTTCTTACATTTTACTATGGAAGCATCCAATGATACCATCAGCTTCCTAGATATAAATTTAAGCATTAAAGATGGACGTTTAGTCTCCAGTCTTTACAGAAAGACTTGCTGGAAAAATACTATCCTTGACTTTAACAGCATGCATCCACGGCATGTGTTTCCAGAAATTATAAAGAGTCAATTTGTAAGAATCAATAGACTGTGCAGTGAACAAGAAATAAAATACAAGGAAATAGAAAAAATGGAAAAATTGTTTACTGAAAGAGGCTACAGCAGAGAGTTGGTACAATTGGTTAAAGGAAAAGTTTTCCCATCAGCTCCCATAGAAGAATCAAATAAAAGGCAAAATAAAAAGAGATTGGACAACATAAAACTAGCATCAAGGATAAACAAATAACTAAGAATGGATTAACAGTAGTAAGATATATAATGACTTATACCAACGATAGTCAAGCTATCAAACGTATCATCCAAAACAACTGGAAAATTTTGATTATAGACGAGATGACTATGAAGATAGTAGGCGCCTATCCGAGATTCACATATAAAAATAGCAAAAATTTAAAACAGTTATTATGTGGAGATTTCAAGGTAGATATAAATCTAGAGAAGGAAGGAATAATGAGATTTGGAACATACCCATGTGGAAGTTGTAACATGTGCTCTTATATAACTAGTGAACAAGATTTTTTACATCCAGTATTCAACTTTAAATTTGTTCCTAAATTTGAGGCAACGTGCACAACAGAAAATATTATCTACCTAGCAAACTGTGAAAAGTGTTCAGCTTTTTATGTGGGAATGACAAAGAGAAAATTAAAGAATAGAGTTTATGACCATACCTATGATATAAGGCGTTTAAATGAACAAAACGCCTTAGCAAAACATATTTTAGAACATAGAGAACATCATTTTAAAT